>NW_010513795.1:0-9052 GCF_000687285.1 Phaethon lepturus
TTGCTGGCTGGGGCTAAACCACGACACTTACTAAGTGGTTAGAACTGAACACAGGCAAGTTGTATTTCCTTGCAATAATATTTTCCTCCAAACACCTAGTTCTCCTTCCAGTCATGTAATGTTTAGAGCTCTTCCTCATATTCTATATATAGTCTATAAAAAGTTATACTTTTCAACCTTGTCTATTTGCAGATTTTTAATGCTTTTGCAAATACAGGTACATGGAGCTCATTATTCTAGGGAAAATAATTTTCTCAATTACTTTTATGGATATTCCTGTCAGCAGGACTGAGTTCTTCTTTGGTATTTGATATTTGCTTTTACATCTTCCTAATTCTTTCCATACATCCATATAGATAATGGTATAGTGACGATAAGTGTAAATTATGACAAACACCACCAAAGTGACTAGGCAACCAATACTATTATGGTGCCATATTTCTCTCTGCACCATATCTTGTACTTGCTGTTGCTCTTTACCTCCTCCACCCCTACCCATATCCACCTCTTCCTCTGGGGCAGTTTTCCCCTCTCCCTTCTCCTACTGCACTGGAGAAAAACAGGTCAGTTGGACTTATCAGGTCAGCATGGAGCCCTTGGTTCCAGGCAGGAAAATGGGTCAGAAAGGGGTGCCAGGGTGAGGTGACCCTCAAGGAGTGTGCAAAAAGGGAAGGAGCAAGTGCCAGACTACACCATGGGAAAAATCCACTACTTATTCTAGTAGGTGATTTAGCGAAGGGTGAGATAATCCCACCTAAACATCCCTAAAAATGCTTCTGAGCCCTTGTTTAACACACAGTGATGTTGTAATAGTTCTCTGCTACAGTTACCATGATACATATAGAATCTTTTTTCAGAATCAGCTTTTTTTTTTTTTCAGAGAAATGGTAAATGTTCTAAATGTACTAAACAGAAGCTTGAATTTTCTATTATTTGAATCTTTTTTTTCCAATGAAATACGCTTAGGTAAACAATTTTTTTTTTTTTTTACCAATAGCTCTGGAATTAAATCCAACCTCTTTTAGTAAAGTTGAGTTACTGTTGCCTTTAGTAACACCACTTCCAAAGCGGGCATTTCTCTCATCTCCCTTAGCCACATAGAACTTAGATGTTTATTCTAAACTGATACTTTGGGCTGCCTAAATAATCAATAGAAAGAGTTAAGTACATCCAGAAGCTTGGTCACCTCACTTTACCATCTAAATTTAAGATAAGTAGGATGACAATTGTAGAAATGGACGCATGTGACACACCAACAATTGTAAGCACATAGATGAGTATTTACATTAGGAATGTGTAACATCAGAAGAGGGAAAACCACTTCAGATTTCTAAAGACCTTCCTTAATCCACCACTGTTCGATTCACTCAGATTATGATTTCAGAACATGTGCAGTCTTATGGATTTACTGGCGTGGCACCATCAACTTCATAAACCAAACCTAAGTCAACAACCAAGAGCTTTCTTTTGTTTATAAATCAGCTTCAGTTTGGAACTGATTTCACATTAAACTAGATAAAGCATGCAAACCCCCAGATTTTCTGTTCATCATCTCCAAGTCATTCTACAACATACACAGAACAGAGCGTCATTTCAAATCTGCTGACAGAGAAGGTGTCAGCTTTGTACAGTCATTTATCAGAAGTATACACTTTAATCCTTATACTTAATAGATGCTGAGCTCTGTTCTACTTGTGTTGTGGTTTAACCCAACCCAGCAACTAAGCCCCACGCAGCCGCTTGCTCATTCCCCCACGGTGGGATAGGGGAGAGAATTGGAAGGGCAAAAGTGAGAAAACTTGTGGGTTGAGGTAAAGACAGTTTAATAGGTAAAGCAAAAGCCACGCATACAAGCAAAGCAAAACAAGGAATCCATTCAGCTCTCCCCATGGGCAGGCAGGGGTTCAGCCATCTCCAGGGAAGCAGGGCTGCATCACATGTAATGAGTACTTGTGAAGAAAAACCCCATTACTATCACTCCAACATCCCCCTTCCTTCTTCTTCCCCCAGCTTTATATACTGAGCATGACATCATATGCTATGGAATATCTCTTTGGCCAGCCTGGGTCAGCTGTCCCGGCTGTGTCCCCTCCCAGCGCCCCGTGCACGCCCCACCTTCTCGCTCGCAGACCAGCATGAGAAGCTGGACTGTCCTTGACTGCTCAGCAACAACTAAAAATATCAGTATGTTATCAACATGTTTTCATCTCAAACCCAAAGTGCTGCACTATATCATCTATCAGGAAGAAAATTAACTCTATCCCAGCTGAAAGCAGGACAACTTGCCCGCGCAACATTTTATAATACCAGGGTACTCCTGCTTGCCATTCTGCACTGGTTTCATCCTTTATTGCTTCTTTTTACTGAGGTCTTGAATTGCTTGATTTTTTAAATTTTGTTTTCCATTATTTGAGTTTTCTTTGCAAGCCCTAAAACATGCCTTTTGTCACTGAAGCACACCTTACCTTCTGTATCTATCTTCCTTTTTTCAACTAAAGAAACAAAAGGGAGATAGATTCATCAGTGTCTAGACGCTGTTTTGCATGCATCTGCTGGCGTTAGAAGATACTAATTACAGATTTTCACAAACCATGGAGGTATACCAGAACAGATCAGTACCAGCTTTGTTTCTTACACTCTTTAGCCTTGTCTTTACTCTTGGTTTTGCTTGCAGACACAGTATGGCAGTAAATAGACCTTTAAAATAGCTCTGTACGTGTATTATTTTTGTCTTATGTGTTTAATTTATTTCTGTGTTTCCACTTATTTCATGGCTTTTAGTGAGTTGTATGGACAAACTCACCTTTATCTGATTCTTAAAGCCTTTCTTTGCCTTTCCCTAGGTTATTCTAAAGTATAAGGAAGGACCATCTCTCTGAACTAAAAGACTCTCAAGCAAAACTCAGTGTTGTGCTTAATATGTTTGTTTTTCTTTCAAAATTTGTTATTATTATGTGGTGATATTATTATTATTATCATTGTGATTATTTTAAGAAGCAGTATCCTTTCACCAAAACAATGTCTGCATACCTTCATATCAGATGCAAAACCAGATTCTTCTCATCTTAAAGGGAAATCTAATTTGTCTGTGGCAGTAGGTATAAGCTAATGTGCAAGATCAGATGGGTGGCAAGTAACACATTACTTAGTCGTGCTATTTCATAATGTGTCTTTAATTGTTGATTTATTTGCAACAGCTTATAATGTCCTTCACAATAGTGAACTGCAACTGCAAAGAGATCCAAATAACACAGCTAAAATAAATAACACAAGAAAAACTTAATTTCTGGGTTCATGCACAGTTTCTTGGTGGCTCTATTCTGAAGTAAAGGTTGAGAGGTAAGAAACAGCTTTAAGAAATACTGAGAAACTAGAAATAAGATACTCATCACAGTTTAGGTAGAGGAAGCCAGGTGTAAACAAGGATTTGAAATTTGAGATACAGAAGTTAATGGCAGAGAGTGATAAGGATTGTAAATCACATGCATTTACATGCCGTCATTCTTGTCATAGAGGAGGGTTGTACCATGATTGACAAGGGAGAAAGTATTCATTTGTAAGGATCATGATTTTGGAGTTAATAGAATTTGATCATCTGACTCACCAAAGGTACAGAATTGAAATACTTAAATGACATAAGATTGAAGCATAATTGTACAGAAAATGGGTTTGAAGAAACCTAGCAACCCTAATTTTCCTCTCCTCTTCCACTGTAAATATTTATTATTCTTGTTTATGTCCTCCACCCATTCCTCAGACAGTCTAATACTTTTCCTGGACAGGATTGTTGTCTTTATGCCTTTCACACATTTTACACCTGTTAAGTGTTTTAGACTGTTTTATTGAAGTATCATAAGTTCTCTTTCGTTCTGATTTTCCTGGGTCAGGGAAGAAGACAGGGAAGGTCTTCTAACTGTGACTTCTCTTATCATGTTCTTGAACGTGGATTTTGGGCAGAAGCTGAGGCACTCTAAAGAATTAGCTGAAGCCAGGGTTTACAAGATCTTTCTTCTCTTCCACTCTTTTTATTCCTGTAATGGGAGCAGTGATCCACAGGAACTAGGTGTGATCCCTATCAGGGAACCTGCAGCAGGGTCTAGTTCATTTCTTGCCACGGGCCTTCAAAGAAGATGGACTGTGATGTTATGTAGCCCATGATGTTTTTCCACTTTCCTCTATTTTTTCTGTAATCACATTCTAGTCAATACTGTGGTCTACAGTTGGGAAACATTTGATCACTTGCTGCATATGCAAATCTTGTTGCTTTTTTGATGATTCATTTAATGAAATGATTTCTGAATACAGTAGCCAGCATAAAAGTAAGAGAAAGAGAGCAGCTGTTGGAAGTAAGAGTTTGTAAGAGGAATTGAGTGCCTGGTCTGTATTGTGCACAGTAGCTGCATATCTGCATGTTCCTCCAAGAGAGTGACACGGCCGACAGCCCAGCTGAAGTGCCTCTACACCAAGGCACGCAGTGCGGGCAACAAACAGGAGGAGCTGGAAGCCACCGTGCTTCTAGAAAGCTACGACCTGGTTGCCATTATTGTAACTTGATCAGAAGAATCCCACGACTGGACTGTGGCTATTTATGGCTACAGGCTGTTCAGAAGGGACAGGCGAGGGAGGAAGGGAGGAGGTGTAGTCCTCTACACCAAGAAATGGAGAGAGTGTGAAGAGCTGTCTCTGAAGAATAGCCACAAGCAGATCAAAAGCTTATGGGTAAGAATGAGGGACAGAGGTAACAAGGGGAACATTGTGGTTGGTGTCTACTTCAGGCTGCCTGATCACGGAGAGCCTACTGATGAAGCCTTCTCACTCCAGCTACAGGAGGCATTGTGCTTGCAGGGTCTTGTCCTGTGGGGGGGACTTCAATCACCATGACACCTGCTGGAAAAGGAGCATGACAAGCTGTATGGCAATCCAGGAGACTCTTGGCATTCATGGAGGATAAATACCTATACCAAGTAATAGACAGTCCTACCAGAGGGGATGCGATACTGGACCTGTTGGTCACCAATGCAAGTGAGCTAATAGGTGATGTCAACATTGGAGGCAGCCTGGGCTGCAGTGAGCATGCACTGGTGGAGTTCACAGTCCTGAGGTATATGGGGCAGGTGAAGAGCAAAGTCAGGACCCTGAATTTTGGGAAAGCAAACTTCCAGCTCTTCAGGGAGTCAGTCAATAGGACCCTCTGGGAAACTGCCCTCAGGGACAAGGGAGCAGAAGAGAGCTGGCAGATCTTTAAAGGATGCTTTCCATAGAGTGCAAGAGCTCTCGATCCCCAGGTGTAAGAAGTCAGGAAAGGAAGGCATGAGACTGGCATGGCTGAGTGGAGATCTGCTGATCAAACTACAGGGCAAGAAGGAAATGCACAGGAGGTGGATGCAGGGACAGTTATCCTGGGAAGAGTACAGGGACACTGCTTGGTTGTGTAGGGATGGGGTCAGGAGAGCCAAAGTGTGACTGGAGCTGAACCTAGAAAGGGACACAAAGAATAATAAGAAGGGTTTCTACAGGTATGTCAGCCAGAAAAGGAAGGTCAAAGAAGTAGTACCCCTCTTGATGAGCAAGACTGGCAGCTGGTAACAATGGATGAGAAGGCTGAGGTACTCAATGACTTTGCCTCAGTCTTCACTGGAAGTGTCTCTTCCCACACCTCTTGAGGGTATGGCCTGCAAGATGGGGACTGGAGGAGCAAAGTCCCTCCCACTATAAGAGAACATCAGGTTTGAGACCACCTGAGGAACTCGAACGTACACAAGTCTATGGGGCCTGATGAGATGCATCGCAGAGTCCTGAGGGAATTCACTGATGTCATTGCCAAGCCACTCTCCATGATATTTGAAAAGTTGTGGCAGTCAGGCAGACTCCCTGGACACTGGAAACAGGGAAACATTGCAGCCATTTTAAAATAGGGTCAAAAGGAGGACACTGGGAACTATGGACCTGTGAACCTCACCTCTGTGACTGGGAAGATCGTGGAACAGATCCTCCTAGAAGCTGTCCTTAGGGCACGTGGAGGACAAGGAAGTGACTTGAGACAGCCAGTGTGGCTTCACCAAGGGCAAGTCCTGCCTGATCAACATAGTGGCCTTCTAGCATTGAGCAACCACATCAGAGGACAACGAAAGAACTACTGATATTGTCTATGTGCACTTCTGTAAGGCCTGTGACTCAGTCTCCCACAACATCCTTCTCTCTAAATTAGAGGGTTATAGGTTTGATGGATGGACTGTTGGGTGGATGAGGAATTGGTTGGATGGTCACATCCAGAGACTAGTGGTCAATGGCTCAATGTCCAGATGGAGATCGGTGAGAAGAAGTATTCCTCAGTGGTCAGTACTGGAACCAGTATTTTTCAGTATCTTCATCAATGACATAGACAGTGGGATCGAGTGCTCCCTCAGCAAGTTTCCAGATGACACCAAACTGAGTGGTGCCGTTGACACATGAGGGATGGGATGCCATCCAGAGAGACCTGGACAAGCTCGAGGAATAGGCCTGTGTGAACCTCATGAGATTCAACAAGGCCAAGGGCAGGGTCCTGCACCTGGGTCAAGGCAACCCCTAGTACCAGTACAGGCTGGGGGACAAAGGGATTGAGAGCAGCCCTGCCAAGAAGGACTTTGGCATACTGGTGGATGAAAAGCTGGACATCAGAGGCAATGTGCACTCGCAGCCCAGAAAGCCAACTGTATGCTGGGCTACATCCAAAGCACCATGGCCAGGAGGTCAAGGGAGGAGAGTCTGCGTCTCTACTCCACTCTGGAGAGACCCCCCCTTCAGTACCGTGTCCAGCTCTGGAGCCTTCAGCACAGGAAAGACATGGACCTGTTGGAGTGGGTCAAGAGGAGGCCACCAAAATGCTCAGAGGGATGGAACAGCTCTGCTGTGAGGACAGGCTGAGAGAGTTGGGGGTGTTCAGCCTGGAGAAGAGAAGGCTCAGGGGAGACTTTATTGCAGCCTTCCAGTCCTTAAAGGGGGCTTATAAGAAAGATGGAGACAGACCTTTTAGCAGGTCCTGTAGTGATAGGACAAGGGGTAATGGTTTTAAACTAAAAGAGGGCAGATTTCAACTACATATAAGGAAGAATTTTTTTACGATGAAAGTGGTGAACCACTGGCCCAGGTTGCCCAGAGAGGTGGCAGATGCCCCATCCTTGGAAACATTCCGGGTCATGTTGGACAGGGCTCTGAGCAACCTGCTCTAATTGAAGATGTCCCTGCTCATTGCAGGGGTTGGACTAGATGACCTTTAAATATCCTTTCCAACCCAAACTGTTCTATGATTTCATGATTCTATGATCTGTAGATTTTCTTAGAAGTAATGGCCAGTTTAGTTTTACACTAAGTTTTAAACATATTATGATATTTCACAGCACTGTGGACTTGTTTAACATATGACATTTTTTTGTGTATTTTCACAGATCTTTATCTGTGTACCCTAGATAATCATGTCCAAATTTCTGTACACCATGTACACTCTTTGTATGCCACCTCCAAACCTGTTCTTGAAAGGTGATTTTGAGATGAACATTTCATACCCCTGTTTTGAAAAGTTCCTCTCCGCAGTGGACCAGGATAACCAGGTGTGCATGGCTTTGTGCCACATGTGTTGTGCTACATCATGCCAAGCTAAACAGGAATCTGAGGTATTGAGGTAAGGACTTTTAGACTTATGAATGCAGAAGGCTAAAAGAAAATTTGTATTTCTTTTCATACCCACATATTTGTGGTTCTTCATGTTCCCATTGCTCATCGGTATAATGAATTTTTAACAAATATTTAACATTTATACCCTTACTCTGCTGTCAGCAAAATAGCTAATTAAAGAAGAACCAGGCAAGGAATCAGGAGCTCAAATCCTTCTTCTGCCTCTAACATGTTAATTCTGACATCTTGTTTTCTCTGTGCTTCTGTTTCTTTATTTGAAAAGTAAAGCTACCATATATGACAGAGTGATTGCAAGAATAATAGCATGAAACATATCAATAAATAAGATACATACACAAAAGCCTTTCCCAAATCAGGTCCTCAGTAGGCAGGAAAGATAAAGGCTGAGGAAAAGGCAAGTAACAAGCAAGGTCAGCTTTGAAATTTTTTTTCTTTCTGTACAAAATTCCAGAAGTTTTAGGCATTCAAAGGCTGCAGTAATGAAGACACTGGAAACACCACAGAGTGACAGAGTCACTGCTTCTATTGCTGTGGGTGTAGGACAGGACGTGGTGATAAAATGTTTGTAACATCAAGTTTGAAAGTAGCAGCAATTCACACAGCTAATCTGGTGACGCAGTGAATTGCATCTTTCAAAATTTCTCCACATTTGACACATCATGGGGTGACTTTACCTCCTACTGTTTTCACATCCTTGTTGATATCTTGAATTAGTTAAACATCTGTTACTCCAATGAAATCAGATATCTGTTCCAATATGATTGTTTTCAGCACTGCAGTGTGTTCTGATTATTCTTTTTATTAAAAAAAAACATAAGAAAGCATGCAATTCTATTCCTTTTTTCCTTTGTTACAGAGGAAATTATTTGTTCCATTCTACCCTTTTTCTTACAGTTCAATTAGATTTACCTATCACTAGCTTCTATCAAAGCTTCTCCTTATCTGATTTGGTATGGTTTATATGAAAAATTATTAAATTCAGAAAAGAAATAATTTGAAATATATGCCCATTAAAAAACTTTCTTTAGCTCTTACTGTATGTTTTTTGGGTAGTAGTAATGGTACAGATTTTTTTTTCCACAAAACATGACATTTTCTGACCATACAGCAGAAATTTATCCTTGAAATATGCTCTTTTTAATGCTATTCTTTGATAGGATGGCTTCTTTTCCAGGTCCAGTATGACTTATTGCTTTTAACTCTCAGTTCATGTTTAAAGTAAAGGGGCAAAAGGCTGTTCTGAGATTTATGAGTATAAATTTGGAGCAATTCTAGGGAAATGTGTGGAGTTGCTCCAAATTTACTCTGTATGACAGAAGGGTGCTTTTTTGGACATGTATAAAACTCCTGTATCTTTGCAACAGTCAGTGGAGGAATG
>NW_010513795.1:9083-32294 GCF_000687285.1 Phaethon lepturus
CCGCACTTTTAATGCTTTAATGTGATTGATGATGTTGGTAGACACTGATAGCTTTTGATAAAGTGTTTTACATTTTTCACTAGTAATATGTGGAGTAACTCGTATCTCCAAGGGAATAAAAAACCAGAAAATCAGTGTATTTTCTTGGGCATTAGGAGAGATACACCTTCTTCAAGTTTCTATATAGCCCAACACCTTTAAGGAATTTTAAACAAGCTCTGAGATATAGAACACAATAAGTACTTCCAGGTCATCTGTTTTGACTCTGATGTCCCTTGCCAAACAGCAGCATAAAGTATTTCCATAAATTACATGTGATGTATACTCATGATCTCCCTCTAGGTGAGACAAGAATTAGACCTGTCGACACCATGCCAATAGCCAGTTAATGACAAGAATTCATTCCACATACTTCTTGCCTAATTGCAGTTTGTAACACCCTGTCACAGAAGATCTATCAGAGTCCAAAATGTAAATCTGTTAATGGAACTATTTATGATGTAATTTGGGTTCTTCTGTAAAACACTGTGAGTATCACTGAGGAGATAATATGCAAAATGCTTCCCTAACATAGATATGTGTGCCAAGCTGTTAAATTCGGCAATGATATTGGCGTTCAGCGATGCTGTGTAACTGCTCCAGTTCAGCCACTTTCTCCTAAAACATGTTTTTGGATGTGCTATTTCAAGTTAATAGGGAATTATCTGGATCTGGGGAGAATGTTTTAAAAGCTAGATCTTCTGATTTCCTGGATGTATAGTGTGACAGGGCCTCTAACTCTTATGGAGATGTTACACTTCTAGTCACTTTGTAGGTAGCAAGAAGAAAATTTTGAGGGAAGCTGCACAAAGCTGTTGGCAGCAATGCTAATTGATGCATGCCACAGAGTTCAGATTGAGACTTTTTTTCATCTAGCCTCACAATTTAGGGATACATTTGTTTTCTTTTGGGAATCTTCGCTATTCACATAAGATACTCTAGAGACCTCTGTGTGAAGAGGTGGAAAGAGGGATTTACTCAAACTATAGATTCCTCATTGTATTTGCTTATTTCTAATGCATGATTTGAAAGTGTTTTTCTATTGCTTATAATTAATTTTAATGAACGTAGTTTCTTATTAGGGAATACATACAAAGAACTTATTAGGAATTAATTTGTGTCATCCATGATTATATCCCTCACCTGAATTTTATTTACAAACTTCTGGGAGTTTCTCTCTCCTTCAGAGTTTCAGAGATGTTCTTCAGACTAATCTGGATGTTCCTCGTTGTTACGGTCCACTGAGTGGAATTTTTGCCTGACTGACTTACTTCTTTCAAATGCTCTACTCTGTTAAAAGAACATAACACATGCTCCTTTATATCATCTAATAAGTAAATTCAGTATATGCTGTTCCACTATCTGGGCTGGCTCTGATGTGGTTTGAATCATACTTGGATCTCTTGGCGGTTTAGAGTATACTCACAGCATAGTTACGGACAGGTCTCAACATAAATTCAGATAGGAATGAAAAAAAAGTATTTAAATATCACCATTCTCTGGTTAAAACACAAGGCATATTTAATTAACATGAAATCACCCATAATTAACCCAGCGTACTATTTAATACAATGTTAACACAGATTACTTCCAAAGGTGTTATACTTCTGATCCTCTATTTCCTAGGAAGGGGAAGAGAAAGCAAAGGTTGGATAGACATTAGTCACCTTGCTCAATCCACATACTAGTCATAGGTGTGAGAATCTGCACAGGATGGGAGAGGTGTCAGTGTTCACAGCCACCCTTTGCTCTTTAATCCTTTAATGGGGGAGGTATTATCTGCATAACTGGAACTGAGAACTATTTGAGATCAAGCTGTATATATAGCTATTTTTCAAGTGAATAATGTTAAACATTACTGGTTAGCCAAAATATTTATTCTCAAAACATGTTATTCTGATGACATTTAAAAGTTTTACTTCTTTTTCTCACAGTACAGCAACAAAAGTTTCTCATAATTTTTATGTTAGAAAGTGTAATAATAAGCTCCAACTGACTCAGTCTAAAAGTTCAAGTTAAAAAAGACATAACCTTTGATCCAGATCTATCCATACATAGTCTTATTATAGGATTGAAGGTCATGAAAACAGATACTGTAGACTATATTTTGAAGAAAAACCATCACACAAGTTTTCTGGGATATACTCCTATGCTTGCCCCAGGAGCATGTTTTCTCAAACTTGACTAAATATTGTGGTTTAACCCAGCAGGTAGCTAAAACCACCACACAGTTGTTCACTCATCCTCCCCAGCCAGCAGGTTGAGGGAGAGAATTGGAAAAGAAAAAGGGTAGAACTCGTGGGTTGACGTAAAGACAGTTGAATAGAACAGGAGAAAAGAATCATAATAATAATGATAATAATAATGATAAAAGGATATACAAAAGAAGTGACGCCCAGCATAACTGCTCACCACCACTGACTGATGCCCAGTTAGTTCCCGAGCTGTGGCACCCCCTTGGCCAACTCCCCCAGTTTATATGCTATGCATGACGTCGTACCGTATGGAATATCCCTTTGGGCAGCCTGGGTCAGCTGTCCTGGCTGTGTCCCCTCCCAGCTCCCCGTGCACCCCCAGCCTTCTCGCTGGCAGGGCAGGGCATGGGAAACTGAAAACTCCTTGACTGCTCAGCAACAACTGAAAACATCAGTGTGTTATCAACATTATCTTCATCCCAAATCCAAAACACAGCACTATACCAGCTATCAGGAAGAAAATTAACTCCATCCCAGTTGAAACCAGGAAACTAAAAAATGCAAAATTGTTTTTCAGCAATGGGGTACTGTCTAGAAACCAACCCAATGAAAATATCAAACCTGGTACAAATTTAAGACTCAGTTCTGGTTCTGAATGTGAATCAAAACATTACATGCATCTCTGAAAGTCATATACCATGTTTACGATTTACAGGATTGGAGGAGAGTCTGCAAATCATAGAAAACAAGAATCCAGTTATTCCCAAAAGATAGAGGTGGATTATAGACAGAGCAGAATTTCTTGGACGTTTGATTCTATATCTCTATATTTTCTTGGTGGGAAGTGATTTTGCACTTTAGGTAGTAAAGGCTTGGAGGAAAAGCCACGTTTGTGTCCAGATGCTGGGTAATTGGGAGTATTGTGGAGAGGTGCTAATCGCTAATCAGTCTTGTAGGATAAATTCACTTATGATTTATTTCATGTGATATATTTCTGTCATGAAGTTATGACAGAAATTACCTGTAGGATCTCTGAGACCCCACCTGCATTACTGCATCCAGCTGGGGGCTGGAGCCCTCAGCAGAGGAAGGACATGGACCTGTTGGAGAGGGTGCAGAGGAGGCCACCAAAACGATTAAGAGGGATGGAACACCTCTCCTAGGAAGGAAGGCTGAGAGAGTTGGGGTTGTTCAGCCTGGAAAAGAGAAGGCTCTGGGGACACCTTATTGCAGCCTGCCAGTACTCAAAGGGGGCTGATAAGAAAGATGGGGACAGACTTCTTAGCAGGGCCTGTTGTGACAGGATAAGGAATAACGATTTTAAACTGAAAGAGGGCAGATTTAGACTAGATCTAAGGAATAAATTTTTCCCAATGAGGGTGGTGAACCACTGGCACAGGTTGCCCAGAGAGGTGGTAGATGCTCCATCCCGGGAAAACATTCCAGGTCAGGCTGGACAAGGCTCTGAGCAACCTGCTCTAGTTGAAGATGTCCCTGCTCATGGCAGGGGGCTTGGATTAGATGACCTGAAAAGGTCCCTTCCAACCCAAACTATTCTATGATTCTATGATCCAAACAGATGCACAGGATTCAGGATTCTGGAAATGTTGGGCAGCCCAGATCAAAATCCATATTGCTGTGTGCTCTTCATTGTTCCTTGGGTTGCTGTGTTTTGATATCGCCACTGAACATAGTGCAGGTATATTCAGTCTTTCTGTCCTCCTTCCAGCGTAGTCAGAATAGTCCTTACTCACTTTTGTCATCTAATCCATTCACCACTTGGGTGAATGGACCACTTAAGTGACAGGACCCTTCAGAGAGTTTCTAGAAAAGGGGAAAAGTGCAATTGAGCAGGTATGAGATATTCTTGTGTGTATGTGTGTGTGTGTTCATACTGGCCTGCCCGTGGCTCTTGCTTCATGCATGTGCATTTGTAGGCAAAAAGAGTGCTCCAGGTTCATGTCTTATTCCCTGGCAGGAGGTTCTTGCCCTCTAGGTCCACATGGCTGTGCCAGGCACGAGGCAATTGTGGGCTGTTTGGGTGTTACTTAGGTTGCCCATGAACTGTTATTTGCAGAAGTCTGGTTTCTATCTGAAGGAAGAAAATATTGAGGGAGAGAAAGAATTGGGACCAGCCGTATGTCCTATACCATCAGAAGATATTTTCCTCCTATTCTATGCTGCATGCTGTATGCCTTGGCCCAGTGATTTCCACCAGTCCAAAAAGAAAGATCTAGCATAAAGTACTTTTTTTCTGTTCTAATGACTCAGTTAAAACTCCACTGGAACTGGCAAAATTACTTATATTGATTCTAAATGTCTTTAGATGATGTCCCAAAGACATAAGATAGGAATAATGGTGCATTGTGTTTAAGGCTTTGGGATAGGTTTCAAGAAATCTAGATATAGCTTCTTGGTTCTGGACAAATGCCTCATCTCTGCTGCCTGTACACTCAGGGTAAAACTGCTGTAACTCATGTCAAAATCCTTACAAGGATAAATCCATAAAGTCTCAGGATGCACTGACATATATTGCCAAGGGGACTATATTGATAGATAAAAACCACTACGCTGTCAACAAATGTCTTATGGGTACATATAAAAATTGATGAGCTTTTCTTACTCTGTTGGGTGTCCTGAAAACCAGGAGAATTGTGACCCATCTCTGTCAGTTATTTTAATTGTGAGCTGAATTTTCTAAGTGTGAAAGTTCTATCCTGGAGTGCTCATACCTGCATTAAATAAGGAGTAGGATTCGTTTTACCAATTGGAATAACTAGATGTTTTTCTTGTCTAGCAAGTTCTGAGCTACTACATTTATTATTGGAAGGAACCAGACCAGGAAATAGTTATGATGGTTTGTGAGCTACAGGCTATTATCTATGAAGAATTATTTTATGAAGAATGCCAGACACGTTCCATGAACCAGTCCTCCATGAGGTCTGAAATTGAAATAGCTGTAGAATCTTTTCTAGAAGTAGAAAACGTAGATTCAAAAGTAGAATCTTTTGAAATCCAACAAATTGTTTTATATTGTTCCAGATAATGGCTGGGAATATGTGCCACAAAAAGATATAATTTTGAATGGGGGTTGTGACTTTTTTCCCCCTTTCTTTTCTACTTGAAACAAAACTGTCAGCCAAGAAATAAACTCGCTAATCAGTCAGGAAAGGTATCATGTTGCATAACCGTATCTAGCAAAGAAACTGACAAAATATTTTATAAAAATGAAATGATGTGGCAGGTTTGGTATGGTCAATAGGTCAAAATCTCACATTAGAGCAAACTACCAATGAAAGGTCAGCAAAACCATTTGAATTTACTAAGTCATGTAATAAATTTCCGTAAGATATGCAGGAAACATTGTGGAAAATTGGTACACTTTTTGTGTTTGGGTGACTTTAACAACCATTGAATAACATACCTCCAGATGTAGGAAGGGTTTTTTTCTCTCAGCTGTGAGAGGATGAGGACTAGCCATAAAATCTTCTTGGGGGCAGCCAATAGAGTGGATAGCCTCTTGAAACCCTGAAAAAGTATAATTTTCTATGACTGTGTTTCTGGAAACAATCTATTTAAAGCTGACTGATTTGACTATTTGTAAGTCTGAGCATATAGCAGACCAGCTTAACCAAGCTAAACCATCTTGCAGTGCATGCAGTTATTGCCACCTGTTGAACTTACCACAGCTGGATACTCCCAGGTTGATACACCAGATGCACCTTGTGGCCCCTCAGTACTTGCTTGCTGGGTCTGAGCAGAATTACGTGTTTGTCTTTAGAGACACGGTCACATGCTTAGACTCTCTGCTTGACCACTTCTTTGCAAATGATGTTGAAAATTCCTACCCCTACTTACCCTCCATAATAAAGAGGGTAAGTTTTTCCCAGACAATGCAAATGTTCAAATTATTCTGGTAGTAAATGCAGAGCAAAATGACTTTGCAAAACAGCTTCTTAAACACAACTTTTTCTCACAGGGAGACACTAGCCAAAGTATATGCTCAGTATCTTCCTTGCTGGTGGTCTGTGAGTTACCGCATTTCTTACTACAGTTAACCTAAGTGCAAAATCTCAAATAAAATCTCGGTCTTCATTGCTGTCACATTTCTGAGAGCCTCTCTGTCTTTGATAACTCTGTTCAGGATCATAAGTTACCTTTCTTCTGCTCAGGCTTCCTTCCATCATGCTGTAGCTGCCTTCAAAGCTACTTAAAGATGTTCTTACCCCCTTTCTTATCCAAACCATTTATTCTTTGCTTACTTCTACTCTGCTGCTTGCATTTACTCTGTTCTGTTTGTACGTGTTTTGTATCAGTAGAAGGGATAGTGAGGTGCAGAGTAATCCAGACCATCCTTCCTGAGGGCCATTTCTGATTTATGCCACTTCACTATCTGCTTTATATTGGTTGATTGACAAGGGGAATTGTGTGGTATTAATGATGCTTGATTGATCTCCAGTGTTTGATCTTCAACACCACCTCCTGAACTATGAGTTTAAGGTAGAAGCTGGAAGACAGCACGACATATTTTCAGGAACAAAATGGAGTTTTTGGTTTGGTACAGATATGTGGAGTGGGATTCTTCTTACCAAATTTAGACATGTATAGTATAGATATCTACACCTGAGTATGTTGTTTACAATCCCTTTGTAGTCAGTGGAGAAAAACAGGCACTTCACAGACAGAAACCATGCTATTCAAAGGCAGATATCTGAAGTAGGTGAGGGAAGCTGCCTCATTCCCTCCATGTGCTGTGGCTAGACCTCGGCGACTTGCCGACACGGAGTCAGGTGAGATGAATCCCTATGAAGATATACACCAAACTGACACGTCTGCTATGTTGCTGCGCAAAATCCCAGAGGTGGCCAGTCAAGCAGAATCTGCTGCATTGAGGTTGATTCAGTCTGGCTCATTTGGAAAATGCCTCCAGGAAACCCAGTCCCTCACTGCTGCTGTCTCCGGAGAGCTGCAGTGTTTGTGCTTGGCTCACTGGGAGGCTTCTCCTCCCCACATCTGTGGCATCACAAGCCTGGGAGTCCCTGTGCCTGTTTGGAGGAGAAGGGAAACTCAGTCCTCTGTCAGATCCCCACCATCTCTACCGTCAATGCTTCGAGCCTACAGGAAAACATAAATATATGGACCTGGTCTCATTACCTGGCTTTTTCCGCAAAACCACTTAGTGCTTCACATCACAGTCCTCATCTAACATTTGCTGTAGACAAGTGTTTCTGCTGAATACTCATTGATTATATGAGGGCCAGATAAAGCTGTGACATGGATGAGGAGGTAATACTGTGATCAATCAGGAGCATTTGTTCTGCACAGAACAGTGCTGATGCTGTTCCCAACATCCTGCCAGGAAATCTGTCCCTGGGTTATATTATATATTATGCTAAATCTGTCTTGTCCATGGAGAGTAGAAATAGTTTGTTTTCTTACAGTAAATATCTGTAGGCACAGGAGTTGGGCCATAGCCTATTTTACATACGGGAAAAATAAACCGCAGCACAATCATTGTGGGAATTACCAAATTTGAACTGTTATTAGGAATGTCAGACAACAATCTGTACTCAAATGCTCAAGCTGAAATTTGCTTTTAATCAGCTCTCTTTATCCCTTGCAGATACAGTCACAAACACACAAAAGTGTATTTGCAAGAGTGAAAAGACACTTCTGTGTCCCGCCTACACACAGTGACCTGTATAAAATGTCATCCTTTTTCTGTCTCTGAAACAGCCCGAATCCAACCCCCCATGTCTATTCCTTAAACATTAGCCAATTTTTCTCCAAGAGGCGTTTGTAATGCATTATCAGTTTCAGCTGTGGTCAGAGACCAGGTAAGACAAGCAAAAATGTATGAAAATATTATCTATCAGTCCTATTACAAACAGCACTGAGAAAAAGAAACACCATGACACAGAATCAATGCCCTGTGGCTGCAAAGCAGTGTAGCTGGATAGCTACACTAGAGATCAACCCACTGGTAATAACCCCTCGGGTTTCCTCTGCACAACTCATGCCCTTCTAAAAGCTTTTCAGAGAGCCATTCTCCGTGGTTCTGCAGGGCGAAGATTATCTGGAGCTTGTTGGACACTGTTGACTTCACGGCCACAGGGATATCTTGGCAGCAGCCAGTCTGCTGCACAGAGGAAACTTTCATTATTAAACACTAAAAGAAAAACAAAAGGTATGAAGAAGACAAGGTCTTTCTTCCTCAGGGTAAAATATCCTCCTTTCAAGCTGTTCAACAGATAGGAGCGACCCAGACACCTCATATACGGTCATTAAGAGCATCTACCAGCTCCATGCTCTGCTGGGAGACCGTAATAAGCTTTGTCTGTCAGATCTCCTCACCCCACCTGTTAGCTAAAACACTCCGCTGCGTGGAGGCCTCTTACCTCACGCTGGAGAAAGCATTTAAGTTGCTGCTGCTGCTCGGAGGGGTGTGCTGTACCTGCCCGCGCTCTGCCCACCACAGCCCCGGGCGCGCCGTGCTGCCCAGCGCATCCATCCTGCGTCCCACACGGGCTGACAGGAACCCCCACCCAAACAAGTTAGCAGCTGCTAGAATATGATCAAGGTCTCACCTCTTTTCTCACTTGTCTAGTGGCCTCATTTCACACATCTAATTCCCTTTCTCCAGCTCTTTTCACAGTTTGTCTCTTTTTCAGCTTCTGAGTTACTAGAGTCACCTTTTTTCCATCAACTGTTTGAGTTTGTTATATTTATAAAAAGCACTGTTGTGTTTTTTTCCTTTCATGTTATCATACCCTACCCCTAGCCTCCTATGAGACAGATTTATGTTTTGTGTATTTTTCTTACCTTACCCTTTTCTTTCAGATTTTAGATATCAATCAACCCTTTTTAATTACTGTTTTACCTTTGCCATATGCAGTGCTGTTCTTTTTTATTTTTTGCTAACTCTTTCTCACTTTCATCTTATTTAAAATTTTCAGTGAACTGTGGCTTCAAACTGCATAATAATCACTGCGTTCCTTGGTTTATATCATTTGAAGAGGCAAAAAAATTTGAAAAATCAGTGTTTCATTTCAAGAGCTCCGGGGGGGGGAAGGTGATCGAAGTTTATAAACAAATTAAAGAAATGTTACTGTGTGGGTTTCACAAGTGAGCAAGACTAATATTTGGGGCCTGAGTTCTCCAAGAGAAGGCTGATTTCCTTTATATTCCAATTAGACTCACTATTGTGCTTGTCTAGCAAACCAGTCCTCTTCCCATGTAAATTCTCTTATACTATCATCTATAATTTTTCTTAATAAAAAAAAGGACATCTGTCTGCCTTTCAGGATTCTTTTAAATTTTGTCTTTAAAACCAAAAGAATTTCAAATGCAGAGTTTTAGATCAGTAGAAGCAGCCATGAAGGGTTGTTCTCCACCCTAATCTCTAGCACCTCAGCATCACAAGCAGGAAATAACTTAAATCTGTGCAAAATAGTTGCCAGAAATGCTATCTAAAAATGACAGCATTTTACACTTAATTTCCTTGGGTGAAAACACATATCCAAGGTGACAGGAAAGGATATAAGGAACTAGGTTTCAGGCCCAGTCCTGAGCAACTCCCTAAGAATGACTTCACATCTCTTTCTCCTTTGAAGCCTTCCAGGAGGTTACTCTTTTCCATGCTTACACATCCCCAAAGTTAGAGAGAGTTCCTTCCTTTTCCTTTGGTGGATGGGAGAGAGTGTGCCATGAGACTTCGACAATGCTTTACCAAATTTATGAACTGACATTTTGAGCAGCTGCAAAACCTTAGTTCATATTGTAGCCAACCATGGGTTTTGACTCTGGAGAGCTGTAATTCCATCCCATAGTGTCATCCATGGGTGTGGTGTGTCATCCATGCACAAAACAAATGGAACCCACCATTTCACTGGCTACTGGAGCTGTCTAACCATAGGCTGAGCATGCATCGCCTAAAGGTTGACCAACCAAGGCAGTACTCCTGGGGAGGGACAGGAGGGACTCCTGGTGCTCTAGTGTAACAGTTCTGGAGAGATGAATTTGCTTCCTATATTTTTTATAATGTGCTTTTGAACTAGGTGTGGCAAGGAATCCAAAGAGCTATAGAAATATTTCTGAAACTGAATTGAAAGATCTTTTGAACTTCGATAATCTCCACGAGAAACTTCTCTTCATCAAACACCTTGTGTTTTGTGAGTAGTCTTCAGAAAGAAACTTCTCTGCTGCAAACTAGAATCAAATATCAGTAATGCAGTTATCTTTTCAGCAGTTATTGGATCAGGCAGTGTTAGAGAATGCGTTGTCAGTATCACTTTGTGGTACCGGTAATTTATGAAGTTCATCTACATATAAGTTACATGAGAGGAACATGGCATCTGATAATGCTGAATGCGTTTGTATGTTGTGTACGCTGTAAAATGGAGTTCTTTTGGTAGCTTGTTGGCAAATTGAGTAAGTTGTTATATTACCCTATTTCTTAGATAAATCTTTATGCTACTCTGAAGCATAAAGAAGACTGTAGCATGAAGGTATCGGTCAGCTGAAGGGCTGTCATATTTCAAAATTAAATATGGTTCACCAAACTAAAAGCTTTCTTGTTAAGCCTCAGACATAGCATGGAATTTCATCAGTGTTAACAAATGCCCTAAATTTGCTGTTTTTCATCATTTCAGCTGCATATTACGTGCCCTGTAAACTCCATTACTTCACCAAAGGTGTACCTAGTCATGCAAAGACATATTTAAGGCAATTATATCAAATTTCCCCTCTCCAGAAGAGTAGTCATAGAAGTAATTCATAACACTGCATGAATAGCAATAGGTGAGAAATTTGTTTAAGTTGAAGGGAAATAAAAGAGGTTTATGTTAATAACACAAACATTCTGAAGAATGTGACATTTTAATTGAAAAATAATTAGAAGCCTTTTCATTATTTAAAATGATTGGATTATTAAATGTTATTAAATGATTTTAGAAATACAGGTAATGTGGAAAGTTTTTTAACTGTCTGCCCTTCTGTTTAATGAACATAAAATGTGCTCACAAAGTATGAAACTAAAGTATTATGATGGTGGGGTTGGTAAATTTAGATTTAAAATTGGATTGATTTTTATTTAGTACTTTTTAACAAAATAGTCTTGCTAGTGAGGTAGTGAACTCCCTACAGAAAATAAAAGTTCAAGACCCAGATCTGTTCCAGACCTCCTGTTTGACCTCTCTGTATCATCTTTCCTCTGTAGGAAGAGGTTAACTGTCTTTTAAGGTAATTCTAATCTCTACCCTGGTCCCTAGTTGGTAAGGGGATATAATTTGTATGTTATAAATAATTGCTGCTAAACTTGTTGAAAAACACACTTACAGGTTTTGAGGATGGTTTGTGTTTGTGTCTGTGTTTGTTTTGTGTTTCCACTCTTTCTGGAAGGGAAATTATTATTTTTTTTAAACATCTGGTTTCAAACATCTAGGAAAAATTAACAAATCAGAGACTGGAGCACATCCAGATATAATTACATTTTTTATTAGGTAGGATGTAGGACCAGATAAAATGTATTAGGTCATTTAGTTCAGCTTCCACAGGCTGGTTCTTAGTGCTTCTGCACTGAACCAGCTTCACATTGACTGACTGAGAGAAGGACCTGGGTACTTGCCAGTAATTTAAGAAGGTGCAATGGGAGTAGGAGAAAGAAAGGCTGTGCAGACAGCAGAGGTTCTGTAGTCAGAAGGCCAGGCTTAAGAATATTTAGGAACAAAGATTAGAATTAAGGGAGATTTTTCACTAATACTTAGGAACTTTTATTTTGCTGTTGGAGAAACAGGATTTAATTGTGAACAGAGGATTTTGAAAAGGGGTGTGAAAAATCTGAATAGCAAGAAAACCAGGATGTCTGCTTATGTACTGGGGATTAAACCTATGGATGGATTTCAGGAAAATTGGCAAGCATCATTGATTACGCTTTTGTTTATTTGCTTAACGATCTTCTAATGCATAGGTGTGATCCATTACCCAGGGCTGTCTGAATATTTACCCAGCCACATCTCATGCTACTCCTGAGATCCAAGATTTACCGACACCCTTTATATCTTTTATAAATTTGTAAAACATATTTTGGATTACATTTTTAGAGAATTGATCGCATTTTTCTGTATTACAAGCAGCCTGTGGTAGGTGTTCCCGGGACTAATATCTTAAAAAAACTGATGGCCACTCAAAGCTAGACAGGACTTCTATTGGCTTTCTCTGGGCATACAGAACCTCTGTGTTGACTTTCATCCATGCTATCCTCAGTGGGTTTCCTCACTTCTGTAAAGGAAAAAAAGAAGACCTTTCTGCATCCCGTTCTGTCACTCTCACATGAGCAGATAGATTTAACCTGCCCACCACAGGGTACTTCAAAAATGCCTTATTTACTCATTGTCTTCACTGCAAAGAAAACAACTCTTGGCAGACAATTATTTTAATTATACAACACAGGACAATAAATTGTTTAGTGAGGATGTGCTGAACCATAGTAAAATGTTTCAGGCAACTGGCAGACAAGGCTGCCCCTGTTCCCAGTTTTATTACCACTGTGGGTGTTTATTTCCCACCCTTTTCCTTCCAGGTCAGTAAATACTGGTAGAGGACCATTTACACTTTCTACAATCTGTGTTATGCAAAGCTATAAACTTTAGAAATGAATGGGGCAAACCTTGGCTGCCTAGTTTTCTCGTCTTTCTGTTACAGTACACCCGTCTTATTTATTTGCTAGCTCTCAAGAAGGCAATGAAGCATTGTGACTTCATGAGCAATATTAAAATGTTCAGATTAGTCCCTGTGACTGAGACTGATACCATGGTGGATGCTGAGATTTGAGATCTGTGGCACCTGTGATTTCCCCATTGCTCTGTATCTGATTGACAGAATTATTTACAGAATGGCAAAGCATCTATGAGAGACTCTCAGATCAGAAAATTTGCTTTTGCACCATTCTGAAAAGTTTTAAGTCAGTCAGTGAGATACAAGTGCAGTAGAAACTTGTGCTCTTATTTGTTTATGTCTCCCACTGGCAAGGTGGGTTTGGGCTATTGTATAGATCTTAAGAAAAGCTTGTAACCTATCCTCACAAACAGCAAATGTTAATTGCACAACAATGACAGAGAGAGAGGACTTAGTTTTCTCCAGCCTACCCCAGCCACCTTTTCTCCATCAGCACAGTTCTCCTGCTTGTCAGTTGTACCGGTCTGTTGAATGGTTTGAATGAATAAAAGAGACTAATTTATTTTGAATAAATTGTTTCTTACTTGTGGAAGTCCCGTCTATTGCATCCAACTCCTGAATTCCTTGTCGCGGTCACCATGCTGAAAGCACTCATCACTCTCCAGTTAGGCGATGCCGAACAGCAGCACACACGTACTTAAGCTGATCACCAGCAGGTTGTAGGTTCCTGTCACGCAGTGGCACTGGAAGTCCCTGTGCATCTAGCTCATGCAAAAGTTTATAACCAGTTCTTCAGCTCCACAAGCCAGATTTTACATATAAACTGTTGTGCTCTATCAAGGAGCAGAAGGAAGAGGCTAAAGTGAAACCTACAGGCTCACTCTGAAGTTTACATGGGAGCTGGCCCCAGTTATGTGCTTTTCTTACATGCCGTGGCAAAGTCAGCTTTCACAAAAACTGTCAGAGGGGAGCTCGTACAAGAAATGCCCTTATACTGAGCATGTAGCAAATAACGCATGGATAAACAATAAATAAACATAACTAATAGAGGTCTGGTTCTCAAACTTCTCTCTAGTGAAGTACAAAAATGCTGGCTTAAGAACCTATCCAAATCCAGGTAACCTACACACTGACAAATTATCCAACCAGTAGTGAATGTTGATAGACTCCTGCTGTTTTAAACATGAGGTGGGTTTCCCTCAAAATCATGAGTCTCTCCTACAGTCTTGTCCTGTCAATCTCACAATTCATCTTTTTCTTGCTGTGATTTCAGGTTTGCCACCTCTACTTCTGCTTTCAAGCCACAGGGCAGGATTTTCAAGAAGGCAGTTGAATGTAGTTGAAGTTAAGCTTCAGTTTGAAGTTTCAGCCTTCTTTCTAGAACTGTAGTCTTACACTGTCTTTCATGACTCTGTGAAGTGAAGGTGAGATTTTTGTTGTATATTTTAAGCCATCTAGCTAGCCTTCTAGGCTCCCATTATAGTTCACAGAGCCATTTCCAGAGGGTTTCCTCCCTGTCCAAAAAAATACATGTCTTTAATAGATGCATTACTCTCTAGAGGTGTCATTCTCTCTTCATTTACGGTTTAAAGTATGATGATAACTATCTTAGACTACATGACTAAGTTTCTGATGGATAAAGTTAGGTGAGATGGAACCAACCTCAAACATCTGATCCAAAAAGCTTTAAAGTCAGTAGGGAGTTTTCCACAGACTGCTTAAAGCTTTGGATCATTCCTTTAGAGGAGCTCAGAAACCTGCATTTGAACTATACATGCGTTTGGATCAGAAACTGCCAGAGTAACTCAGAAGACTCCAAAAGGAAAATAATGTTTTGTGGAGCATTGAGAATAAGGTTTGTGATTGCATCTAACCTTCCCATCTTCACTTACCATTTTCCGCTACAGCTTGTTTGACTTGCTTTATCAGGTGTTGCATTTTGTGTGCATGTTGTTCCCAGTGCAGTTTGTTTGTCTGCCTGTTGTCCCCCAGAATCTTTATAAAACTAGGTCGTTGCACCTCACAAGATTGAGAAAATATGTGACTAAAGTAGAACCATGAACGTAACATAGAGGGTGACATTTTATTTATTGGGGGTTTTTGGGTATATGTTTTGTTGAGGGGCAGGGACATATCTACATATTACATGATGCGCCATTAGCTGATGGCAAGATGCCTTGCCCTTTGTTTTGTTGTTATGCTTTGCTTCTCACTATCATACCTTAGGCTGTAAACTCTTAAGGGAGAATTGCCTTTTTTGATATTTGACAGGAAAGCATTTGCAGAACAGTTTCCCCATACATGCTGAGGGCGCATCATATTATTACCCATTAATAAAAATAATAAATCTGAAGGAGTAGTAATGGTATTGGGCAATTGATCTACAAATATGATAATACTTTTTCCATTGTGTCACTATAATCCTGCAACCATTTTGACACATTTATCATTACAACATTCCTTTGACATCTGTGTAGTGTGGCTATTCTCATTTTACAGATAAGAAACTAAGAGCACAAAGAATAAGATGAATAAGAACAGCATCAGAATTCAGATACCTAACTTATCTGGCTGGTATCCCTAAGTTTTGTCTTTATTCAAAGGAAAAAATTGGAAATCAGCAAAGGTGATTCAGAGAAACCTTTTTAGACTGTTGTTCTGAGGTATCTCTTTGGAAGACCTACCTATACACAAGTTTCCAAAGAGTTGGGACATTGACTTACAGAGTAAGCAAGAAAAGAATGTTAAATCTCAGCTGATGCTCGTACATGTCTGTTCCTTCCACATCCACCAGCTTGACTGGGTTTGTTCCATAGTGGTGGGCTGCCTCAGAAACGTCATGTAGGCTAGAGCCACCTTTGTGGAGCTTCTGAGCTTCTGTTTTGGCTTCATCTCTATCACTAGTGTTCTCATTGCCTTCTGGCAGCAGGACTTCAGCTGAACTGGGACACCCCTACATTTTTCAAGCTGCTTTAGAGGTACATATTATAGAAGTCTGATGGGAAAGGTAAGAGTTGTGCCTCACCTTTCACTTTAAATGACCGCAGGCTTTAGCGAGACTTTTTGGCATACATTAATTTTCTAATTTTCTTTTCTATGGTTCTGGTCTGTGCCTTTTACCTTTGTAGATATGTCTTGCATATACCTTGCATTGCCTTGCAGCCTCTAGAAATTGCATAAAAGGGGAGGGATGTGGATCAGAGATTTCATTTCCATGCTCCTTTCCATGCGGCAAAGGCACAGTGTGACTTCTGTACAGCAGAAAGTTCTATGTGCGCTGGAAAACCAAGCAGTTGTCATTCTTCTGGTCACTTTTGAAATTATCTGTCACTCAATTTGGTAATAAGACTCTGATGAAGTTCTTAAAGAAAATACTGTATGCAATGATGACAGGTTGTTTTTTATACTACACTTTGTCTCTGTACATGTATTTGAAAACAGAAACATCCGTGAGTGAGGTTGAATTAAGAAGCTCCTGCTTTTTACAGAATTGATCAAATATTTTAAAAAGAATCTGCTTCATCAGGCAAAATCTGTTCTATCATAGAATCATAGAATCATAGAATGGTGTGGGTTGGAGGGACCCTCAAAGATCATCCAGTTCCAACCCCCCTGCCATGGGTAGAGACATCTTTCACTAGACCAAGTTGCTCAAAATCCTAGCCAACCTGACCTTGAACACTTCCAGGGATGAGGCATCTATAACTTCTCTGGGAAACCTGTTCCAGTGTCTCACCACCCTCATTGGAAAAATTTCTTCCTTAGATCTAGTCTAAATTTGCCCTCTTTTAGTTTAAAACCATTACCCCTTGTCCTGTTGCAACAGGCCCTGCTAAGAAGTCTGTCCCTGCCTTTCTTATAAGACCCCTTTAAGCACTAGCAGGCTGCAGTAAGGTCTCCCCGGAGCCTTCTCTTCTTCAAGCTGAGCAACTCCAACTCTCTCAGCCTGTCCTCACAGCAGAGCTGTTCCAGCATGCTGAGCATTTTGGTGGCCTCCTCTGGACCGGCTCCAACAGGTCCATGTTTTTCCTGTGCTGAGGGCTCCAGAGCTGGACGCAGTACTGCAGGGGGGTCTCCCCAGAGCAGAGCAGAGGGGCAGAATCCCCTCCCTCAACCTGCTGGCCACGCTGCTTTGGATGCAGGATGCAGGTGACAGTTGGCCTTCTGGGCTGTGAGCACACATCACTGGTTCATGTCCAGCTTTTCCTCCACCAGTACCCCCAAGTCCTCCTGGGCAGGGCTGCTCTCCATCCCTTCATCCCTCAGCCTGTATTGACACCAGGGGTTGCCCCGACCCAGGTGCAGGACCCTGCACTTGGCCTTGTTGAACCTGATGAGGTTCACACAGGC
Source organism: Phaethon lepturus (assembly GCF_000687285.1). Taxonomy (NCBI): domain Eukaryota; kingdom Metazoa; phylum Chordata; class Aves; order Phaethontiformes; family Phaethontidae; genus Phaethon; species Phaethon lepturus. Next base: position 26,342 of record NW_010513795.1, read on the forward strand.
CCATTCCTCAAGCTTGTCCAGGTCCCTCTGGATGACATCCCCTCCCTAAAGTGAATCAACTGCGCTACTCAGCTTGGTGTTGGAAGTAGCTTCAAGAAGCTACCATACTTAGACTTTTTGTCCTGCATTTCAGTCTTCACGATTGAGGTGGATAAGAATGTCAGAAAAACAATTTAGAAAAAAGGAGGTAATTGCAGTGATATTGGTTTTTAAAAAGCAACAGCAGTAGTGTTTTAAGACAGAAAATAAAAGTGGAAATAGAGCAAAAGACAAGGTTATGTAGAGACAAGAGAGAAAATGTGATGGTAAGAAGAGGAACAAGAAGAGAAAAGTCAGCTGAATAATTTTTGGGGTTGTACTGGGTGAAAAAAATTCTGCCTGAGGTTTCCTATTCTGTTATCTACCTGAATGGGCTAGAGTCAATGAAAGTAAACGAAAGAGTTCCCTCCAAGGTGTGGATCATGCTAGCAAGATGCAGTTAAGCCTGGGAAGGTGTATAAATTCCTGAACTTTACAGCTTTTTATGATTGATGTAAACTTGCATGACCGATGTAACATGTTCTGTACATAATGGGACTCAGTGAATCTTGTGATCATTTTGTGACATGGTAACTTTCTATTCATATAAATTTTGTTTCATATGCTGAATTCAGTAGAGATTGAATTTTAAATAGTTTTAACAGCTAACAGCAACAGAGAGAGAACAGGGACTTCAAAAGTTTCTGAATTCACCCATTTCCCTTAATGAGTATCACATGACTAGTTAATTTATATTCATTCATATGAATAAAGTGGAAGAGAATAAAAAGCTGAAGTTTAGCAGGTAGCAGCAGGTGCACCACAAAACCAATGTAAAATTAAATAAAATACAAACCAGTGACAGAATGGTGTGACTGTCAAGGATTCCTAAAACATCCTCTTTTATCTGCTCATAGTTTCTTTTTTCCCACCTTCAGCAGGTAACAAAATTACAAATTAAATCCCTTAGCAGCTGATGTTTCCTGGTTTTATGACCATGCTCATTGTAAGGGTCCCATACAAACACTTTGTTGCAATATCAATTTAGGGTTGTTTTAGAATATATTTAATCCTTGTTTTACAATACATTTCAGTAATTAGCAGACCAAAGATCATAAAAGAAGCCTGCAATCTTAATGGAAAAAAATTCTGGGTTGTATTACAGACCTGCAATGTCTTGTTTTTAATTCTTTGCTGAAAAAATAATTGGGAGTTGTTTTCCTTTTCCTGCAAGCATGGTCTATTATTCAGCAATGCTACCACCATATTCCTCATGATCTCAAAGGTTACTGTTCCATTCCCCTGCTTGTAAGGGACAGTAGTTTATGCTTTCTGTCATCAAATTAATTTCAGGACATTAACTTGATGTCAACAAAAGTGTCCCAATTTATTCCAGATCATTTGGGCTGACAGGAGAAGGGTTTGTCTCAATACCTTGAGGTGTTAGTAAGAATATACAAGCAGGCTTTGTATCAGACACTGGACTGACGCAGATGAGGAGATGTTCACATACGAAGTGTTTCTACATGAACAGTGCACCTCTGCTTTGGCATAAATTGTGTGCCTCTACTCCTCAAACTTTTTTACTGTCCTTGATGTTAGGCTTTGAGCTTATCTTATTATTAATCCTGACAGACAAATGAAGATGTAGAGCTGCTCTGTATTTTGGGTTTAATATGAAAGTGTCAAAGCTTTTTGTAGAGTCACTGCTGAGTCATTTGTTCTATAGCCAGTAGAGCCCACAGGGTTGTGGGACTAATGCTGCGGTAGATACAGCAGATTTACAGACATGTAGATCATTCTCCTGGCTCCGTTACCTGCGATGGTGAGAGACACAGTCACCCCGCGCCAGCTGGGATGCCCAGAGGTGTCTGGGGCCTCCCCCTAAGCCTAGCATATATGAAGCAGGACCTGTGGAAGGCCCAGAGGTCTTCTGTGTTTGTGTTTGGGGGCCAGGTGGGGTGCCCTCATGTGTCTGATGTGAACATTAGACACCTGAGTGCAGGCAACTAAACTGGGGTCTGGATCTTCATTCATTATGTAAGCAACGCAGAGAACTAATGCACATGGACAAATGCGATGTGTACCACACACAAATATGTCTGTGCCATCCTGCAGGCTGAACTTCTTGAACTGAATCTTACCCAATACCTCTAAGGTCTTTCAGGTAGGGGCAGGCCCAACTTGGGCCATAGATTTGGGTACCATATTGTGAGAGGAAATCCTGGGAGGCTATCTGGGAGCTGCACCGGGTGCTACAAAACAAAAAATTGCATATTCCGCGAGCCAGGGCGAAGGATGACAAGTTACTGGTTCTGCAGTCCCCAGATGTGACATGTCCCTTTAGGGTGCGGGAAACTGCAGCTCAGTCCTCTGCTCCGATTGATTTATCAGAAGCGACTGAAGTTGGCACAGTCTGTTTCAAATACAAGTAGAAAGAGAGTAGTGGGAATGCAGAAGTGAACCGGTGTTTCTGATGAGCTGAAGACAGATCAAAATATAGGTTCACTGAGTAATAAGACAGATCTGTCCATAAAATATTGATTGATAGATTAATTGATATGTTACGAGCAGAGTGGTTGATGTAAGTTCTCTCTTTTGGAACTATTCCTTTTTTTTTTTTCCTCCTGGCAAAACGTCTCATCCGATTATATCTACGGCAGAGACGCTGTTTGCAATTTATCTATTTTAATGCTCTACATTTTTCTGTATTTTCTTCCACATAGATTATGGTATATTATTTCCATATAGGGAAACTTGAAAATCCAGATTCAAATCACAGTGTTGGCTGGGTAAATTTGGAGAAACTCCATTTGTATTCCTGTAGTTACTCTGGTTTTGCTTTGATCAAACTGGAACTTTGTAGATGTTTTTATTTTAATTATAGGAAAGAAAGACTTTTTATTCAATTTTTAATGTTAAAATGGACTAGATTTTTTTTCATAAAAGAAGAAAAGCACAAATTGATATCTTATTGCTTATGCCAACTCCCTGAAGTGCTACTGTGTAATTATTTTCAGAAAGTGGCTTGGATTTTTTTGTTGCTTGTGTTACGCAGCGTGTCTGTGGAGGCACAGCCCTGTTGCAACATCTAAGGGAAAGAGAACATATTGATAGATAAGACAGACTGCATCAGATTGCATAAAGGAATTCCACACAATGAGGTTGACCTGCTTTTGTATCCCTTTTATCTTAGCAGTACTGAGGCACCACCTTCGCTGAGAGATAATAAAAGACTCAGTGTGATCCAGATGGTTCTTTAATGAAAAGATTCTCTCCTTGCCTGGTTATAAGATTTGGCTAATGTGGGAGGAGGCTACAGCCAGCAAGGTCTTTCACATGTAATGTATAATTGATGCAGGATTTGACTGGCAGCAAAGACTCATTTTCTAGTTATTTTTATCAGCCCTTTCCTCAATGTGGTCTCTCTCATCTGGCTTACAGTTTAATGATGAAGACTCTTTTGAGCAAAATCCTTATTTTATTAATGAGATCTTGCTTGATTTGACAAAATAATAATTCTTTCCTCATAGAAGACGGGCTGCTGTTTTTCATTTGTGGCTAATCTGCCAATATGGATATTTTTACTTATTAATGTTTCAAATCTGGAATTATTTATTTGCTACTGTGTACAACGTCAAAGCAGTAAATGAAGATTTTAACACACTTGTTCTATTTGCCTATGCTACTGGACTTCTGCTCATCAGATTTACACTGGTGTCATTCAGAGTGGAAGGTATTCAGCAACTTGATAGATTAGTCAGCTACTCACTCTTAAATCCTGAATGAGGAAACAATCATAATTTTCATTATTTAAAGATATGAATGTATGTGTGAAATACTTTTTTACAAACTATCAATAGAGAAATATATTCTTGCAATTAAAAGTAATGTCTCTAACAATATTATTACATTAGATACATGTTACAATTTCCCTGAAGATAGTAAATTTACAGGTGGACTTGAAAACAAGAATCAGTTATGCTCCCCAGCTTGGAATAAGAAATGAAGAATATTGAGGCCACAGCGAAAAACAGACTGTGTGCAACCTCAGTCAAATACGACCTGTTTGGGGAGATTTGGGGAGATTTTGTCTCACTTGTTTGTTTACTGATGTTCATTTACTGCACAAGACAAACCCATGTTCAAGAACAATCTTGAGCTGAATATACTGTTTCTTCCAAGTTACACATATTTTGCTGTTCTGTATTACAAACAATCCTCTCCAGTTTCATCTCATGAGAAAAGATCTATATTTCAAAGGACTAAGTGAGTATCAGTAAAACAAATGAAAGTAACCTACCAACAGTCTTCTGGTCTGGGGACTAGAAAAACTAGGACGAGCAGTCTCCTTATGGCCTACAGGGAAGACAGATTGCTACTACGGCATGAAAATATGTGGATGGACTGCTTACCACCTCTGAACAGGTAGTATGTATGTGGGATGTTTTGGAGCAGCATTACGAAAGGCAGCATTTGAACTTTTGGGGGAAGTATGAAGTAATTTTGGTTGTAGAACAGAAGTCTGTCCATACTGTTGTATGGGACAAAATGGTTAGACAAAGGAAACTGAATTGGAGACACAGAGTTTAAGAAAAAGCTAGGCAGTTTCCTTCACTGCTTTGACTAGCTCACCAATGAGTTTTTAGCTTTCAGAGAAATGCTGTATTACTGTTGTCTTGGTGATGGCAGTTATTTGGCCACAGCAAGGAGGTGTCCCAGGGAAACTGGTCTGGGAGGTCATCACAAATCAGGAAGCACAATCCTTCTTGAGCAGCTTGGAGCAGCTACCCTGGGAAGACCTGTGGTAGAGGAGAAAAGGATGAAAAGTGTTTGAGTCTACAACATTAGGGACTTGCATCCTGGGACAGAAATTTGAAGGACATGGTGGACCAGAGATCAAGACACATTTTGCTATTTCAAGGCCTGTGCATTCTTTCCTAAACAAAGACAGAGTAACTTTATATGGATAGAGACCCTGATAACACAAACCCAGTCTTCCTGCAACAAACCTCTCACCTGCAATGATGGACAGATGAAATCCTGTGAAGACACTTTTCTTCCTCCAGAGATCTCTGATGGTTAATCTGCAGGAGATAAGAATACAGGTAATAATGCATGATCAGAGAGCACTTTTTACACCCTCTCTTTGTTACTGATTTGTTGCATCTAAGCTACAAAACAGGTTGCTTGAACTCCCACTAATTTGTGGCACTCAAAATCTTGTTGTTGTAGGCAGAAGCAACACACTTTGTATGCATAGTCAAAGATTTATTATTAGTCTAATTGGAGTATTAACAGCCTAATCAGAGAACTATTATTATTCCAGTAACACTCATTAACACTTATAATGAATATTATGTACAGCTCAAGTGATGTGTACACAAACTTCCTGTTATTTACCCCATTTTCTGATGTTATCCTCACCTCTTCTGCTGCCTCTCTGGGTCCTTCAGCCAGAGGTGGAGATTATAGGGAGTCAGCAGCACCATGAATCCTTCACTGGGAAGAGCACAAAGGTGATGGCCATAGCTTCTTCTCCCTCCTTCTAAGATCTTCTTGGGTTCATTTGTATATGTTTACTGATGCTCTACATTTTGTTCTTCCTTCAGTTGTCTGCAAACTCACAATCCATTTGAATTTACTGAATATGGTGCATATGTTTTACACATATTGGATAGTTGTCCTCTTTTTTTCTTTTTGTTACCCCTATTTTTGCCCACATCCTAAGGTGCATGTTCATAGCCCTGAGCCCTGTCGTGTCATCCCACCCCTGTACTTTCAAGCCCTCTGCTATCATCCCATCCATATAGAATCATAGAATCATAGAACCATTAAGGTTGGAAACAACCTCTAAAATCATCAAGTCCAACCGTCAGCCCAACATGACCAAGCCCACTAAAACATGTCCCAGAGTGCCACGTCTACACATTTT
>NW_010513796.1:0-4766 GCF_000687285.1 Phaethon lepturus
CAGATCATTGATAAAGATATTGAACAAGACTTTGAGATGACCACGGTATTCATGGTTTCGATTGATAATTAATTGATAATAGACTGTTTGACTTATTGCACCTTGTATGATGATTATTTACTGGTAAGTGGTTCCAAAAATATATTGATTATATAAAAGTGACATAGATTACTTCAGTTTTTGAGAAATGGCCCCAGAGCGTTTGTTCGGGATCATTTTGGGAGAATCTCAGTATTCCATGCAAATCCTCTTGTGACTGTTTATTCAATCCTTCCATGCTGCATTGCTGTGATCAAAATTCTTTTTTCTTTCTATATTTTTTAGTTGTTCTCTGGAGTGAGATAACCATATTATTGTTCTCTAGTAGCCTTTGGCCTGACCTAAATTAAAATGGACTTTATTAAGCTCTCTGGACTGGTTTTCCTTGGCAGTTCTGGCACCAGAGGCCCTGAAGAGCAGGCAGGTATCTTTGGTGCTTTCCAGGGGCTGTAGATTGCCATTAGCTAAACCAGAGGGCAAAGGCTGTGGAGGAAACTGCACTCAGATAGTCCCTGTCGTCTTTCTGCTTTATTGGGAAAAGGTGACTGTCTGTCTTGGAGCTGATTGATCACCTTAGCAGTTGGACAGGTTGATAGGTCTACTTGAGCATGGCAAGAATACTGTAGGATAGTAGTCACATTTTGGTCTTGATAATTTCAGAGGCACATTGAGCTTCATGTTGACAAAATTAAAAAATAATTAAAATTGCAGTTTCGCTTTGAGGAAATAAACTTATAGCCTCTCACTGTGTAGGACCTTAAAAAATCATGACCAAACTCACTTTTGGTGTGAAAGGATATATATTCATAGGGGAACATTTCTGCAAAGTACTTGGTCCAGAGTTTGTCTGCTCTCTGGAAGCAGTACGGGTATCTGCTACTTTATGTAGCAGCAGAATTTTGACCTGCCAGAAGCATTGAGTGTGAGCACTGCTTGCAGTAATCTAGAACTAGTTAGCTAATAGCACAGCCTAAAAAACACCTCAAACCCAAAAAGACAAAGAACACCCCTCCACACCCCCATTCCCTTCCAGCATTACTGGTTACTTTGTGTTTTTTGACTTCCTCATTTCTTGCAGATACACATTTCTGAGCTTTATATGTGAAGGTGTTTTTTTCCATAGGTGCTTAATTGTGTGTGTCTCTTTTCCACTGATTGATAAAACATGTCTTTAATTTTCTTTTTCAGTACAAATGTTCTGGTGAGCAGCAGCCCATTTTGTTGCAGTGAGGAGGATGCCCAATCGATTGTGCAGTCGGTAAGGACAATATTTACTTTTTTCCCTTCCCTTTTAAAAAAGTGATTAATAGGAAAAGAAGATTCAGAGCTCCAAAACTGAAATAAAGTAGCTAAACTGAAATGGTCCTTAAACAAAAATTTAAGGCATAAAGTAAAAGGAAGAGCACAGAAGTTGTTGGGGAAATGTAAGCATTATATTAGAAACATTTCATAGCAGTGGTCCAGTTGTGCTTTCTGGCAGGTTCATTACTGTTCTGGTGGGGTTTTTTTGTTTTGTTTATTCTCCCTCTGCAGTGCTGTTTCTTCTGATCCTGAACAGCAAGATGGACTGCAATTTGTATCTAGCCTGCTGTCTTCTCTGTCTCCCCTGTTGCCATGAGTTACCACCCAGTGTTAGAACCCATTGACTAGCTGACTGTAGTCCCTAATCACTAAAGGGATTCTTTGTTTGTCTACTTGCATAATTAAATGCATTGCTGTAAGAGAGGGGGATGCTTTTTTGAATGTTTCTTAAAGAATGCCTGTCATATTGTGAAAATTAACATAAAATTAAAACATGCAGGTTTCCTGTTCAGATGAGAAAAATGTCCTGCAGGTCTGATGCTTTCATGTGCAAAATGCTAGTGGAGGAGAATTTTTTCCATTTTAAAATAGGCTAGTTTGTATGCCAGAAATTAAGCAAAGTTACCAGAAAATACATGGAGAAAAGTATCCCCAAGTATTACTTTTTAAATTTTATTTAATTTTAGTTAGCTACTTAACATAGGCCATAATTGAGCCTGTGCTCATGACCACATCAGTGTGGCAGGTATTTAGCACATGTGCATGGCTGCCCCAGCAGTCAGTGTTTTGCCCCAGTAGTCACAGTATTTATGCAAGTTCAGGTGTCAAAGGAGGTGCTATCCACTGTCTGTGCAGTTAACATTCCAACAGCGTTTCTACTAAGAGTATGTTGTTCTGGGTGGTGTTTTGTCACAAGCAGATAAGGCTGTCAGTTGCAAAGAAAAGTTGGTTTAAGTCATAAAGAAGTGTCAAACTGTTTTTCCTATTCAGGTTTCTTGCTTTCAGCACTTCTTTAAAAGTACCTTTATGGTTGCACTTCTGAATTTTGATTAATGGGACTGTAAGTTTTAAATGAAAGAAAAACTGTTTTTGGAATTCAAGTATGTTTTTAGACATGTCAGTCACAGCTATAAGCAAATATTTACCTCCTCTATACATTCAAATTTATAATAACTTTCAGTAAGTGTTTAAATGCAACTACACTTTCAAGCTCAAACGTATTTGGATGGTGACAAACCTGCACAGGAATATTTCCTTTTGTGTTCTGTGCTGTTTGTACTTTGAAGCATGTAGAGTAAATAATTATCTGTTTAAATTGGCAGTATCCATTATTTTGTCTCTTAATAACAAATCAGAATTCTTCCTATTTTTTGGGGAGGTGGTTAGTAAAACCAGTTCATAAAATAGGTACCTTGTATCAAACTTTAATGTCTTTTTTTATTATGACCACTTGCCGCCTTATCAAATATTATCACTTCATGGCTTTTTTGTGCGTCACATTCTGTCTTTGTGAAGTTGTCATCACATACTCCTTTCCATCATTCTGTTTCAGTTCAATCTAAGTATTTTGTGTCTTTGTAGGCTACTGTTCCTTGGTACTTTTCAGACAAAGAAAGATGCAATACTCTCTTAAATACTGTTCATACAGCATGCAATTCGAACCTACTACAACTAAAAAAAGTGAAAAGCTCTTGAAATATGAATGGTGGACGGTCAAACTGTAAATATAAGCAGGGAAGTTGACTTGCACATTTCAAGCAGGTATCTTTTTGTCTAGTACACTGCACTGCCCACTTTGGTTGTCAGGCATTCATTTCAAACTGAAGTGAAAGTACGTGTGTGGTGGCTGCAGAATTTTAATGGCTGTGGTCATTTCAAATGAAAGCTGCCTGTGTCTGTCTGGGTTTTTTTTTTGTTTGTGTGGTTAGTTGGTTTTGTGGTGTGTGTTTTGGTTTTTTTTTTCCTAACTAAAAGCAGATACATTTTTTTCTAATTTATGTCCATCTATTAACTTCTGGATAAAAACAGAAGAATGCGAGCTGAGGTATAGATTTTGTATGCAAGTACAGTGAGAAACATACTTCAGCTATTGCAAAATTTCTGAGCTACTTGTGCGGTGCGAGCTGGTTCCCTACAATTTTCTTTCCTGCATCAGACTCCAATTACGGAATTTTTGAATGGGTGATAGTTGCCTTAAATCAGGTATATTGAGTTCTCAAAAAAAAAAAAAACCCAAACCAAACAAAAAAGCACAACCAAAAAAAGAAACGCCCACAAAAAACACAAACCCAACACCCCTCCCATACCCAAAAGGCAACACACAGTATTGTTATGAACCAATTTTTATCGTGAGCAAGAGAACTGTAACTAAGAACCAAATGGAAAACAAGCAGATTTTTACCAAATGCTTACTAAATTATGCACTAATCATAATTTCATATGGATTTTGATTGGGTAGTTCCTAAGATAGTCCTGTTAATTTCAGTAGGATTTATTGTGCTATTATTTGACCTTTCATTATTTCACAGATGCGGGACTAGAATGGATTGTCTGTGTTGGGGAACTTCCACTCCACTGAGTTAGTTTCTAGATGGTGGGCATGTGTACTGTCATCTGTGTTGATGGCAAACTAGAAATGATTCTGCAGCTGTTGAAGTTGCCATGTCCAGTCAATTCCAAAGAGACAGAAGATAATCTGTGCATATGAGAACACATACTGAACATTTGAAACAGCCAAAATTACAGCAGCCCTCTGCAACTACAAACCCAGTTGAGTTTTAACAGTGGGTAGTGAAAATTTGTAGTGTTCTCTAGCCTCTGAAAATTGTTTCATCTCTTTCTCAGCTCCAGTGTTAGTGTATGTTAGAAACTGAACCAAGGAGGAATAGAGCTTTGTAGCTGAATGTGGTGGTGCTAAGATGTACTGTTTATTTCAGGCTTCTAAGTGTTGCCATCTGTGAAAGTGACCAGGACAGCCAAACCTTTGTTTAACATTAATTCCCAAAACTGCTTGCTCACTTGCTCTGTGAAGAAGCTGTTGAGGTCTTTGCAAGTTGGAAGGTCTCCCAGACAATCTATATATAGTTAGTAGAGCAGTGTTTCTCAGACTTATCACATAATTCTTTCCTTATAATACTGGAAAGTGAACTAGGAAAGCTTTTCTAGATGAGGTCTCTTTTGATAAAATGCAGAACAGTGTCTTACAGGGGAAAATATTTGGCATTTCCTGATAATTTAAAAGATCTCCAACAAAATTTGAATCTATATTCTTACTAATGCATTTCAAATAATTCAGATCCAAGCCGGAAAATCTGTTAACTGCTTTTCTCCCTCTGTGTTTTCTGTGAGGACATTTCCATTTGGAACTTATGGAAGCAAAATTTTCTGTTCAGTGGCCAGTTGTGAAAAAGATGGGGGGGGGGGGG
>NW_010513796.1:4781-6577 GCF_000687285.1 Phaethon lepturus
TTTTTGGTTTTTTTGTTTTTTTGCTGGTTTTGGTTTTTTTGTTTGGGGTTTTTTTGTTTTGTTTTGATTTTAAAGTATCTTATTTATTTGTTTTTTTAAACAGTGTACCAAATGGAAGGGTTGTGTAGTGAAGAGATTCTTGGTTCAGTGGCATGAGTTTTAGATCAGTTCCTGGTGGGAAGGTGTTGAGTCCTTATCTCAAACTTTCTGAGCAGTTACACCAGGGGTAGCAGGCACTTAATTATACACACTGACCACTGGGTCTCCCGGCCTTATGAGGTAAAGCTTTGGTTTTACTGGAGAGGGAGGGGATTGTCTGGTGTTAAGGCTCGGAAGATGCTTTCCATAGAGCACAAGAGCTCTTGATCCCCAGGTGTAAGAAATCAGGAGAGGATGGCAAGAGACCAGCATGGATGAGTCAAGACCTGCTGGTCAAACTAAAGGGCAAGAAGGAAATGCACAGAAACTGGAATCAGGGACAGGTATCCTGGGAAGAGTATAGGAATGTTGCTCGGTTTTATAGGGATAGGGTCAGGAAGGCCAAGGCACAGTTGGAGCTGAACTTGGCAAGAGATGCAAAGAACAACAACAAGGGCTTCTACAGGTAGGTCAGCCAGAAAAGGAAGGTCAAAGAAAGCGCACACCCGTGATGAAACGACTGGCAAACTGTTAACAGCAACCAAGGAGAAGGCTGAGGTACTCAACAGCTTTCTTAACTTGGTCTTCACTGGCCACCTTTCTTCCCATACCTCTTGAGTGGATGGATCTCAAGGCAGGGACTGGGGGAGCAAAGTTCCTCCCCTGCAAGAGAAGATCATGTTCAAGACCACCTGAGGAACCTGAACATACGTAAGTCTACAGGACCTGATGAGATGCATCCCAAGGTCCCGAGGGAACTGGCTGATGTAGTTGCCAAGCCACTCTCCATGATATTTGAAAAGTCCTGGCAGCCAGGTGAAGGCCTTGCTGACTGGCAAAATGGAAAACAGGTGAAGTTCTGGTGACCAGAAAAGGGGAAACATTGCACCCATTTTTGAAAAAGGTAGCAAGGAGGACCCTGGGAACTACTGACTCATCAGCCTCACCTTTGTGCCTGGGAAGGTCCTGGAGCAGATCCTCCTAGAAACTATGGAGGACAGAGAGGTGATTCGAGACAGCCAGGATGGCTTCATCAAGGGCAAGTCCAGCCTGCCAAATGTAGTGGCCTTCTATGATGGGGCGACTGCATCAATGGACAAGGGAAGAGCTACCACTGTCGTCCATCTGGACTTCTGTAAGGCCTTTGACATGGTCCCCCACAACATCCTTCTCTCTAAATTGGAGAGAGGGATTTGATGGGTGGACTGTTCAGTGGATGAGGAATTGGTTGGATACTGGAGGGTAGTGGTCAATGGCTCAATGTCCAGATGGAGACTGGTGATGAGCAGTGTCCCTCAGGGGTTTGTACTGGGACCAGTACAGTTTATATCTTCATAGTGACACAGACAGTGGGATCAGGTGCACTCTCATCAAGTTTGCAGATGACACCAGTTTATATCTTCATAGTGACACAGACAGTGGGATCAGGTGCACTCTCATCAAGTTTGCAGATGACACCAAGCTGGGTGGTGTGGTTGACACACCTGAGGGATGGGATACCATCCAGAGGGACCTGGACAAGCTCGAGGCATGGGCCTGTGTGAACCTCATGAGGTTCAACAGGGCCAAGTACAAGGTCCTGCACCTGGGTCAGGGCAAGCCCCTGTATCCATACAGGCTGGGGGGTGAAGGGAGTGAGGGGAGCCCTGCCCAGAAGG
>NW_010513796.1:6868-35230 GCF_000687285.1 Phaethon lepturus
GGGGTTGTTCAGCCTGGAGAAGAGAAGGCTCCAGGGAGACCTTACTGCAGCCTTCCAGTACTTAAAGGGGGCTTATAAGTACGATGGGAACAGACTTTTTAGCAGGGCTGGTTGCAATAGGACAAGGGGTAATGGTTTTAAGAGAAAAGAGGGTAGTTTCAGACTTGATATAAGGAAGAAATTTTTCACAGTGAAGGTGGTGAAACACTGGCATGGGTTGCCCAGAGAGGTGGCAGATGCCCCATCCCTGGAACCATTCCAGGTCAGGTTGGACGGGGCTCTGAGCAACCTGATCTAGTTGGAGATGTCGCTGCTCATTGCAGGGGGGTTGGACTATATGACCTTTAAAGGTCCCTTCCAACCCAAAGTATTCTATGATTCTAAGACCTGGATTAAGTTTGTCATACTGGCACATCCTTTCAGACCAGTCACATAACCCCCCATGCAGGTAAAATTACTCCTGGGTAAAGTGAGAAGAATACTGTTTTTTTCCTTCCCTCCTCACAGGCTTTGATTTGTTCTTCAGTGGATCGAGCCCCGTGCCTGCTCGGAGGCAGGCAGGCTGGCTCATGAGGGAATTTCACAGCAATACTGCTCAATCTGAGTGCTGCACTTTGCTAAGCCCAGGTGTGCAGCTTCTGGGTCAGTTTGCCTGTCTGCAGCATACTGCAAGGTTTTCATTAATGTCTTCATGTGCTCTTAAGTAGTGGCAGGAAGTTCCACCTGTTGGTGTGGAAGACATGGGTGGTCACTGTGCAGCTTTGTTCTCCTGAAGCTTCAAACAGCTGTAAACCCTGCCTTTGAGGTTGTTTCTTTTTTGCATGGTTCACCTGAGTGATTACTCCTGGGGTTATCTGCTTGGGTAACTGTAGTTGCGGTCGGCTTGTGTCATGGCAAAGGCCAACACCCACGTGGTTTTTGCACTTGATTTGTGTGTGCGAGTGAGTGTGGCAGGATTCCTTGTGCTGAGATGCTCTCTGCTTTTCCATCAGTTATGTCAGTGGGAAAACTGGTCTTTTGTGAGGAGCTGATGGAAGGGCAGTAGAGGATTGTTGATATGCAGGTAACTAGCATCCTCATCATGAAGCAGGTTGCTTTCAGCTCATGTTAGAATTGGCTTTAAATTTGTCCTTTAATTAATAGCACAAAACATGCTGTGTAATACTTCAGTTGAATAATGTTGCATCCAGCCTTGCAGTAGACCTGGACTTGCAGACCTACATTTTAAAATGACCTATCACTTTGCACAGAACTGAATCTTCCTCTGTCAAAATGTGGTTGTAAAAGAGTTTAATTGCACATTTGTTTTTAAAAGTTTGCATATATGTAATGTAAATTGTGTGTATATACTTTCACATGTGTGCCTTTATACTGAAACACATAGAGCAGTGTAATTGGAAAGGGATTTTTACTCTTTATTATGTAAACAGCAAATCCTGTTACCCTCAAAGACAATGCAGTAGGAAAATCCTTTTACATTAGGTAAGATGTCAATCTATCGCTTATTATTAGTGTGTTTGATTTGTCATTTATGAGCAGCCAAGAAATTTGTACAGTAGTTACAGGGAGGGGGGAAAAAAAGGAAAGTCTGTAAGGTAGAGATTGTCCTGTGGGGACAAAAGAAAGTGCTGCTTTTATTAATACCTCTTGACTTCAGTAAAATAGTTTTGAGTTTGGATGCTACCTGTGAAACTTTAACTTAAACACTGATATGTTGGTTTGAGGTTTGTTTGGTTTTTTTGCCTTTTTTTTAGGCACCAGTGCCTGTGAATGGAGATTCCATTTCTCCAGAAGGTACGTTTTTCCCCAAATGCCATGTGATTTCTTTAATTATTTGCTTTAAAAATTGACATAAAACCTGTAATGTTGAAAAAAGGTGATTTTTGTGCACATGAGAATGATAATAGTTATATTCTGTCAGACTGTAGTGCCTGTCTCCTGTTAAATAGAATATGGGCAGAAATTCTTGGATGGTTTGTGGGAGAAGATGACTTTTGAGTATGAGTGAAAGTGTAGTCCACATAAAAAGATGAGAAGAATAAATTTTTCTGTCACTGATCATGGAAGGCAAATATATGACATTTATCCTTTTTAAAGAAGAAAGGTTGCCTTGCCTTAGTTTTTGTCATTCCTCACAGTAGCAAGCTAATAAAATAAACAGTTCCTTTTCCTAAAAGGGACATAACCATACTTAATTTTCAAGTGTAAATTTTAAAAACAAAATTCTCTTTCACTGTTACGACTGTTTTTCATGTTAATAGAACATGTTTTTCATCAAGAAATAAGAATGCATCCTACATTTTCATTTTTATTAACTACTTAAAAAAAAAAAAGAGATTTTTCTACTGACAGGAACTATAGAGAAGATGTGCTTTTTGAGATGGAGGGAGTTACAGAAATACTAAGAGAAACTTAGTGATGAGTTGAGTTCCAGATTGTTTGCAAAGTAACATCTGTGTAGGCCATGTCATGGGAAAGCAGTCTGCATTCCATTTGCCCTTACATGGCATGCCAATAAATAGCATTTGTTTACTGAAGTATTACATCTCAGACCTCTGACAGACAACTGAACATAATCTCCCTGATCTTTGATGTTTTCCAGGGATGGTCACATCAGTGTTGGAACTTGTTGCAGGATTGTTTCAGCCAAACTGTTGAACTGAACAGATACTATTTTGAGGCCATGTTTTACATAGGCTGGGGATAGAAGTACACCCAGAAGTATGGTTAAGGGAGGGGAGATAACTGAAAGGGCAGAATGTGGCTTTTTCAACTGTTTGTGTCTGGCTAGTCATATAGAACTAATGTTATTCTTGATGTGTGTTGTGTGTGTTTTGTTTTTTTTAGTTGACTCCTGGCACTTTTTTCCCAAGTGATTGTCAAAGTGTTCTGAAGCTGCATCATCAAATCTTAAAGTCATCCCTTTTTTGAAGACAGGTGAAAATATTAATTGTTGGGTTCCTGTTGAAACAACTTTTCAACTTGTGTAAACCTTCTCTCATGTAAATAAACAGTGACATTATAAAATAAATGTTTCCTTTCTGTGTCTGTCTTTGTGCAGGGTGGAGCAGAGAGAAGAGGAGGACTTGCTTGTTTGTTTCTGAGTCTCAGAACTCCAGAATTTCTCTTATCCACTCATGAAGTGTAGTATCAAATGAGGAGGGAGATAAGGTGTCTTCAACCTTGTTCTCCAGATTTTGGAATAATCCAGTCATCGGGTGCATAGAAGACTGTGACTTTGTATCTTAGGGCTTGTCTGGCCACCCTGACTGTAATCCTTTTCAAGTAGACAATAATCTTTATGTAATAGTCTTAGCAGTTTACCATGTTCTTTAATGTGCGACTCTGCACTGTTTCCCGAGTTGTATCACTTTTGTGCCCAGTTGTCTTTGCATGCTTCGTAGAGTTATAAGCAGAGCATACTTGCTTTAAAAAAACAAATACAATTTCACTCCAAAGAGTAATTCAACTAGGAAGGGGTAATGCCATAACAATTGAAGTAAGGATGCACGTGTGCTCTCTGTACTATATCCTGTGTTGATAACTTGTGTATTTCATCACACAGGAAAGACTTTGCTTATGGAAAGCTTCCATTTTTAGAATTGTGTATGCCCGAAGGCTTTTGATAGTCCTCAGTCAGTGAGATGAGAATAATAAAATGTATAGAATTGGGCTTTGTGCTTTTGTGGTAAAAATATCTGCCACTTTTTCTACTGCAGGGTTATATCTGACCTGTCTGTACCCACAGTGTTCATTAAAAACAGAAACAAAAGAAATGAGCTGTTAAGTAGAAAGAGAGGAAATGATAATAAAGGTAGACAGCTTTATCCACCTTGTTACTGAGACCAAAGGTGAGCGTTATCTGCTTTGTATGATGACTGAAACAAAGGTTACTATTACTGACACATGACAGAAATGGAAGATAAAGAACTGAAGAAGTTAGGCTGTGGCTTGCCATTTGTAACTTTTCCTTACAAAGAATAAGTTACTAGGAAGAAAGCTTTTGCCTTTGGGAATGCTTTTATTTTTAGGAGATGATTTTCCTGGTTCAGAGACTTTCCTGTAGAATATTGTCCAGTGTATAAGCACCAGTCCTTTGGGAA
Source organism: Phaethon lepturus (assembly GCF_000687285.1). Lineage (NCBI taxonomy): Eukaryota > Metazoa > Chordata > Aves > Phaethontiformes > Phaethontidae > Phaethon > Phaethon lepturus. Next base: position 10,972 of record NW_010513796.1, read on the forward strand.
ATCTCAGTTTGGGCTTCAGCACTTAAGAGTAGATGGAGTTCTTCCATCTGCATAGAGTTTTGCACCCAGTCCTTTGGGACATCTCAGTTTGGGCTTCAGCACTTAAGAGTAAATGGAGTTCTTCCATCTGCATAGAGTTTTGCATTGTTTTATACACAGAGTTTAGGTGTGGTATGAAAAATGCAACATAAAACCTCAGATACTAAGGACTACTTTTTTTTTTTTTCAGTCAGGAGATATTTTACATCCAACATACATTTAGAGCACTGATTTTCCATACTTTATTTTACACTTTAGAATTCGTAAGTGCGTGCAGCATTATACCCACAGAGATAATAGCCTTTTTTTTTTTAAATAAAGTAAATGTTTCCATACTGTCTTGGGTTCACGTGTAACCTCTCGGTATGAGATCAGTATGGTTAGAGGTAAACTCTTGCAGTGTGCAGAACAGCTGCTGTATTTGCCGCTATGGTGGTACATGTAGGAAGCTTACTGGGCAATGAAGGGTACTGTGTAAAATCAATTCTCTTCCCTATACAGTGGTCACTGCTGTCTTTTTTTTCTCTTTTTTTTTTTTGAGACATAAAATGAGAAGTTTATGTATATGAAAAACAAGTATTAATTGCAGGCATACCCATGCTGAACTATTAAGAGTAGGTCAGAAGTTACTTCATTTTCACTTCAGATATTTTAGTAGTGTTTTTTAATTTATAACTATTGATGGCATGTGGTTAGAAATTCTGAAGGAGAAATACATTTCCAGATCTGATTAGATTTTGTGCAAGAAAATAATAGTACTTGGGAAGGCGGAAAATTGAAGTGATTGGAAATACTATCATAAATTTGAAAATGTTGAAATACTTCTTGCATGTAGAGTATATAAACAGATGATCCTCTTGACTTCAGACTACTTTCAATGTGTTTATATACATTTTCTAAAGGTTTTTTCCAAGTGGGATAAAAAGATATACTGTTCCTTGTAGCCTTGCTGCTAAAATATACTGAATGCTACTGAGGTGGATTTCAGCAGTGAAGCATAATGAAATAGCTGTGGAGAGAATGTCTGATAAGAGGATTAGGGAGTGGGACAGAGAAACTTTTTCAGGTCTCCTTGGGAAAAACAAGTGTGTGCAATAAACACATTTTTTATTTTGGCTTTTTTGCAAGCTAGGTCTTCTCTTTGTGTTTATATGCCTAAATTGTTGTATTTAAAATCAGTTTCGTTGTAGTGGGAAGCTTAGTGTAGCAGTGTCCACTTCTCAGTAGTTTTATGAAAATAACTTTTTTATATCTGATAGTAATATCTCCTGGAAAGATGTCTTGAAGAGAAATAAACATCTCCCCCCACCCGGAAATAAATCCATCTTGACTGTGTTTTCTGTGTTGAATATATAATACTCATGTATATATTTATTTCAAGGATACCTTTGCATCTCAGTTTCCTTTTTTTGTCTGTTTTGGAGAAAAAGGAGAGGTTACTTCTTTTTCCCCCTCACTATGTGATGGTGAAGGTTCTTTTTACATATATGAATCATTAGCTGCTGCTTGAAATAGTACCTTTTATGGACATGGAGTCCGCACTTCAGCCCCCCAGTCAAAAATGGGGTTTGAATTTTACTTACGTGGAGATAATGTTGATTACTGTTTAAAGTGTGAAAATAAAAGGATTGTGAAAATAGTGTGCTATTGTCACTGTTAAGATGTTATTTTCATGCTGTTAGTAACAACAGACATTCTCTGAAAACCCTGAAAAGAATAGCAAGTAATTATGAAGTGTGTTTGGGAGAACTGTTCATAGATGTTATGCAGGGAGAGTGCCTTACCATAACTTGCCTGTGGTTGCCACACTTGAGAGCTATGGCATGAAGTAGTCCTAAACTGACCAAAGTATTATTTCATGCTTCCCTTTGCTTTTACTGGTATTGAATCTTTTTAATGGGTTTGAATTCCATTTTAGTTCAGTTAAAAGGCAAAACCAGTATTAAGTCAGTAGGGTGCAAATTTTTTTTGTCTGCCCTTGCTATAAAGCTTAAGGTGATTTCTCACCAGGTTTGATAACCAGGGTTCTACACCCCCCATCCCCCAGGACAAGAGATTGGGGATTTAACAAAGAAAGAGGTGAAAAATTAGCTGGAAGAGAACAAAAGAATGGAAGACAGATCTAGGAGGTTCAGGCAAATAAAAGTAATGAAAAGAACATTGAGTAGGAGTGACTGAAATGCTTTCAAACAATTTTGCCTAAATATTGCTGCAACACATAACAATGCTGATTTCACATGACTGAAGAGGTCAATAGGATGCATTTGCCATGGAAGAAGAATACTTACCTACCACACAGAGGTTGGAATTGCATGCCCCAAGTTCCTGGAAGTAGTACTTTAATCTTGGTCTCCCGAGTGTGGGAAAACAATGGAAAGTAGCAATTCTGTTTATTGTTGAGTTGACTTTCTGGAAGCCTCTTGGGTTGTGCAGAGATGACGTGGGTGCTCAGCAATGTTGACTGGCTGATCCACACAGAATCTGATTTCTCTGAGCCGCAGGGTGCTGAATGTATGCAGTGCTCTGTTCCTGAATCTATGGATGGGGTCTAGAGGGTAGACCAAAAAAAGCCAAGCTCACTGCAGTAGATTGTCACTTTGTGATTACTTGTCGGCTTTGGCTGAGTAATTCATTGCTAATTCTTGTGGCAGAAGCTTTTAAGTGTTCTGGAGCTATGGGCAGAATTCAGATGTTGCCGCATGTTTTCTCTCGGTCTGATAAGTTACAACTGAATCGATCTTATCGGTGGTTCTGTATGCTAAGTCAGAAGTAAGATTTTTGTTGATGATATGATCTACTGTAAGGGTCAAAAAAGGGTTTCCCTTTGTAAGGTAAAGTGCAGAAGCCAAAAAGCATTGCACTATTCTGTGCATGAAGAGTGTGCCTTACGTGCCAGAACACTGCTGCCTGTCAGCTTCTTCCCTTAGAACATCCTCGTGAAGTTTCTAGATTTTTCACAGATGTCACCAAGTTTAATACTAATTTTTTTGTTTATTACCTTTGGAAGAGTAATGCTTGCATTACCCAGGTATTACAGCACACATGCAAATTTATGTGTTCAGTTGCACTCCTTCTGGTTTGCTTTTTCTGTAAGTGGTCTGATTTCTACCAGTGAGCTGATACTTCCCCAGCATTGAGAGGGGAACTCCTTCCAGTGTCTAGGAGAACGTACGATACATTCAGCTTTGTTTACAGTGAGAAGGTTAGCTATACTGACAGGCTTTCTGAAGGACTTCTCTGAAGGTGCAGGCTTTGCTAGTCAGGCTGATCTGCCCGAGGGTTGTCTGATGCCATAATTATCTAAGAGTGAAAAGAGCATCAATGATGGTAAAAGTTAAGGTGTAAATTGGTGTATTCATCCTTGTGAGTTCTGCAGGAGACTAAATTAAATTCTTAAGCAGGTCTTTAAGTCCCCTAATGGCCTATGCATGGCGTTTCTGGAGTGCAGGATAAACCAATTTCAGAGTGCAACTCGTGGCCACCTAGGAGTTCTGAGCATTTTAACTCTAAATCATAGGAGGCCTGGGAACAAAGCTGGCTTAAGAGTCAAAGTGAAAATAGCCGGCTAGTTCCTGCTACTTAAATGACCTACTATGTGGTAAAAAAGTCACCTCTAGCTGAGCAGCATTTGGCAGCCTGGTCTCCCTGCAGAGCTGGGATGAGAGGGAAGGCACAGTCAGGTGAGGACCAAATTCCCTGGACAGAGCTGTTCACTGAAATTTACTTCTTGCTGCATTATTGCCTTGCTTTAACTAGATTATTTATACCTTATATGTGATAATTTGGGAATTGAGAATTTAGGAATTCCTAGGACTTGACTTGGGCAGTTTTCTGACTCGGACAAACCACATAAATCTCTCTCTTTTTGTGTCTATAAATAGGGACAGTATCTGCTTATGTTACAGTAATGTTGTGGGCATTAGTTGCTTAAAAACTTTAAACATCAAGGAAGCCTTATTACTAACAGATGCCTCTCTGACCCTGTATGTTGGCAGCACAAAGCTGCTAAGTGTTCAGATGAGTAGTTTTGGAATCCTGTCAAATAAAATTTCTATAGCTGTGTGTGAGTGGAAGGGAAATCCTGCAAGAGAAAAGGAGTCAGGGTAAGAGCAGGGCAGCTCAGCAAGGCTCATTGTGAAGTGCATGTGAAAAGAAAGTTGTAGCTTGCAACTAATGGGGAGAAGGAGGGGACCCAAATGAGGGAAAGGGAAATGGCATCTCCTATCCAAACACGAGATTTGAGAGTCATGTTTCTGTGGACCTAAGTGTCATCAGAACGTCTTTGTTATCTACAAGTCATGTACAGGTATTGCGCCCCGATTATGATAATCTCTGCAAAAGTAGCTCTCTGATTCACTTAGCCCTCGATCTTGATCTGGAATGGTTTGTGGGACCTCCAACTGAAATGCAAATTAGCCTTAGATGTCTCTTTTCAATTCACACTTCTTGGAAGAAGTGACACAATTCTTGAAAATATCATGATGATGTTTCTGTGACGTGCAAGCTCTTTATTATATACATAATAGCATAGCTAATCTGAATCATACTAATATGTTTTTGGTCTGCCTGAAAGTGTAATGTATGCAAGTTGCACAGCGTGTGATATTTTTCACTGAGTGCACAATCTGGTGATCTCATGTAAAAACAAGTTATTTTTTCAGAGAAGGGAGAAAAATGGCAGGGGGAGTGCCCTTTACCAGGAAGGGACCAAGCAGACCAAACTGTAGCAGTTAATGAACATACGCACACCAGCTCCTAAAACTTCAGTATTTTTTTCCTTAAAAGCCTGATCCCTTTCTAAATACAGATTTATTAAAATAAGTGTAGCAAAAATTGTTTCTTTATGATGATTAGTTGCATAGTGAGTAGAGGTAGCTGACTCATTTACAGTTCTCTTCTGTAATAATCAGGTTTTGCTTTATGAATGTTCAAATTGTAAATTTTCCTATTTAAAAATGCCTATTTTAAAATTCTGCATTTTGAAATAATGTTGCACTGAAGTCTTCTGGCCCATCAAATGATACAGACTATCCATAAAAATTGAATGGTCATTCCATGTAATGACTAGGAAGTTTTTTTTTTTTTTATTTCCAAGAATCTATTTTCCAGAGTATGAATAATGAAAAAAACCTCATTTTGCAGCCATAACCATTTTTTTCATCTATTAGAACTTGTAATCACAATCAGAGAGCATTGTAATAGGTACATCAAAATATACCTAGCACCTCAAAGAGCTAACAATCTAAGTAGAAAAGACAGATAAGAGATGGGAGAATTAAATACTGTTCCTGTTCTGCTATTGAGAGAACTTGAGGAGCACTGAACATTAGTGGGTTACTCGGAGCAATGGCTGATACGTGGAGATGAACTCTACAGAGGCTTATCCTGACCCTTCAATCTCTATATTGTAATATCATGGTGTTAATTATTTGACAAACAGTTACATGGAACAATAATGGCTGTTTGTAACACAAAACAGCCATGTAAGCGGGACTAAGCTTTAAGTGATAAATTTAGTATACCCTAAATAGTAAAAATGTAGGAGATTGGGACCTTAGATCTATGCTGTATCTTAATGTCTTATAGGTCTATGCACCACAAATTGCTGAGGCACAGAAAAGGAAGCCTTGTATTCACAAAGGAGATGAAACTAAAGGAAGTGTGACTCATCTTGAGGAAGTACTTTTCTCTGGACTAAAACCTATCTATTGTGTCCTTTTGCCAGCTGGATCCTAGAGCTTCCATGAATGACACCAGCCAACGTGTATTTCTCTAATGTGCAACCCAACTGTGAAGAGTTGCTGCCCTCCAGGAGTTAAGCTAGCATCACTTCAATCGTTTCCACAAACCCTTTGAGCTGGCATTTGGAGATGACTGACCTATACGGTGTTACTGTAAAACACTCTTACAGTGTTGAGAGACAACTGTCACCTCACAGCTGGTGCCAGGGATAGGTTAAAATCCTTTATTAGATGAAGAAACTTCTGCATCTAATGCAGACCTGCTGAGGTCTTGTCTTTCTGCTTACTTACACTTTCATCAACATGACAAGATTGTAAACTAGTGGCAGTTTCTTTGGCGGGGTGACTGAAAGCATTTGTGTGATGGGACTGTAGCCATTTAAGTTGAACTATTCATGCAGTCCCAATAATCAACTATATTTGCTAGCAGTTTTCCATTTGTAAGAGATTCTGGTGCAAGAGTCTCTGTATTTGCCTTTTTATGCAAGCTGGTGATACTCGTTTCAGTAAAAGCGTGGTGTTTTGACCCATATGCTCAAATATTAACATGTTTAATGCCAGCAGCAGAATATGTACATTAGAGGATGTGGAGCCAAGTTAAATTCAATTGCAACTTTATTAACTGGATTACAGTATTATCAGCAAAAACCAGATGCGATAATCAATTGAGTGATCTCTTGCTTGTTTTCCTCTCTGATTTTTCAAACAGGCTCAGACAGATCTGCCCTTGTTGGAAGTTGTGCTCTAGTTACTATCTTAAGCCCTAGTGCAGCAGGGTAGAGGTGGTTCCAAGAGGCATTCATTGGACCTGAAACCCTTGAGAGGGAGGGATGGGAAGGTAAGTGTATCCAGGATTTTATTCCGTACTCCCTCCCTCTTGTCAGGGCACTAGAAAATGTTACGTGCTTTCTTTTGACAATGCATGATTTAGCTTTGTTAAATTAAGCAGTAGTTCTGGAAGAGAGATTTTACAGGCACTTTGATAGAAATGGCTAATGGGGAGAGATAACCAGACTAAACAAGTCAGTAGATTTGAGGAAGTGGTAACTCAGAGCAAGGCATGGTGTGAACGGTTAGTGATGGACATCTCTTCTGCTCTGCTGCAGCCAGGGGAAATGGTCTGTTGGTGTCAGAACTGGGGCTGCAATGCAGGAATAAAATCTCTGTGCTTTGTTTTAAACAGTAATGAAGAAGTTGTTGCCTAGTGGAGTCACAGCTAGGAGTAGGATGATGTGGCCATGAAGCTCAGAATTTGAATAAGCATTCAGACTTCAAAAAAAAAGAAGACAAACCACAACCAAACCCCTAACAACAACCTCAAACCCTGGATGTTCATCATGCCAGTTTGGAAAGAGGATGAGAAAAGCCTTTCTTTTTACAGTTCCCCTTTCCATCTGAAAAAGAGAACCATCTGAAGAGCACAGAAAGGAGAAGTTCAATAACGCTTTTATGGGTTGTTTGTTGGCAAACACTAGGCCATTTTTTTCTCTCCTGTCTTTCTTTTATTCCCCTCCCCTTTCCCCTTCCAAAGTTGTTAATTCAAGTTAGGCCAATTCCAGATGATCTTGGAGAGGGCTGACAAGGGAGTTGGCATTGTAGTATGATCCATCCACAAGTGATTTCTGCAGAAGATGGACCTTCAGCATCCCATGTGCATTTTGTATGCAATATTGCTGCTCTCAGAGGAGTTCTGCCCTTTTGTTGAGACAAGAAGGCAGCAGAAGGGGCGAACGGTGGAGAATGAAAAGCTGAGGAACTTGCACAGAGCAAAAATTGATCTGCCACATGGGATTGGGCAGCAATAGAGCTGTAGACAGTTTTCTCCTTGCTGAGCTGATGTTTCTGAGGCTGGGGATGGTGGGTGTTCAGGCAGGGTGAGGGCTTGTGCAACTCATTTTTTGAGAGCACAGATAGATAGGAACTGGAGTTGTCTGTGTGCTCAGGGTAAGAGGAGGCCATACGCACTGTGGAGGTGATACATGTGAAAACGAGAGAGATTAGGGTTCTAAGATGACTGTGGAGATGAAAGAAGTGGATTTTTTTGAGGGATCTTCCCCCTCTCCCCCCTTGTGTGTTACTGGCTCTGATTTTATACTCACGAGTGGGAGCAAATCAGAGACCTCTCTCTCTTTTTTTTTTCTTTTCTTCTCCTCAGTGCCCATCAGCTTTTCTGTATCTCTCAGCAAGACCCCGTGACACACACTTTGACCACAGCAGCTTGTTTCTCATTCTGAGAATATGGTCAGACTGTGGTGATGCTTAGAAAGGGGTTATACAGATGGTAGCCTCAACTTCCCCAGTTATTTTAGGCCCCAACTACTTCTGAAAGGAGGATGAGCTTAGGGGGAACAGCTGATTCATTCACTTCTTAAAGCCATCAAGCTCTCAAGCCATCTTTGTATTATTTTCCTAGTTACAGTGTCTTCTCAAGAAAAGATGCTGTATGATGCAGGCACTGACCCGAGAAGCAAAACAGTAGTTGGAAATGTTAGGAGGAATGGAAGAAGTACCTCCATGTTTGCAGAAACTTTAACATTTGGTCATGCATTTACCATTGTTTTCCAAAATTTTTTAAAATGTTTTTTTCCCTGTGTTCAGTGGCTTTGTCCAATTCCTTCTAACAAGTTAGAACAGACAATGTTGTTTTCATTAAGGTGATCACATGTGGAAGTTGGTTGGAAAGCATAGTTCAGTGGTGCAGGCAAATGAAAAGAAGCTCAAACGTTAAGAAAATATGTTGGGGGGGAGGAAACTGCATAAAGATTAAGCTAAAATGAAAACGTTATCCAAAACAAACAGTGGGCTTAAGTCTGAGTTAATTGTTCTTCTTGAAGGGGTTGGAAAATTGTCTCTTGCATTCCAGATCCCAAATTTGAAGTGCAGTCATGCTTTGTGAAACTGAAGGCTTATTACAGATGTTGATTTCTATATGTGATTTAGTGGTTATGGCAAGCGGCAGATTTACAGCATCAGGACTTTCAAGTTTTATTGCAGACTCAGTCATTTAGTGACCTTTGGGTGACCCTTGGTTAAACACCTACATACGGAGCTTGATCCTGAGCAGTGAGGAGCTGCAGCTTCCCTGGGCTCCCCTTGAGCTTGGCTGAGACCCACGCGGCGGGGTAGGGACGGCCGTCCCGCGGGCCGCCCTGTAACGCCCGGCGCCCCCCGCTGCGGTACCGCCCGGCGCCCCGCGCTGCGGCCTGCCATCAGCAGGGGTAGCTGAGCTGCTGCCTTCTCGGGCAGTCCGCTTCCTTCCCTTGCCTCCCTCTTCCTTGCCGGGCAGAAGGGGCCGAGAGAGTAACCACAGAGCTGCTTCCCCTTGCTGCCTGCACTGGGATGGCGACAGGAAAGGGGAAGTGGTGGAGTGTGTCAGCTCAGAGGGCCGCTTTCCTGGAAGCGTGCTGCTTCCTATGGAGGTGTGGATGGAGATGGGAGTTGTTGTCGTTGCCTTTTCTTCCCCCACTGATGCAAGACTTCTGGTTGAATGTCCTGAAGTTTGCTTTCGTGATGCTGAAATGAATTTGTGACAAATTATTCAATACCCTGAGTGGAAAAATGCCATTTGAATCTCTAGAAGACTTACAGGAGGTGAGGGAAGAGAGAAGGTGAGATGAGGAAAAATTACAGCTTCATCCAGATTAGCTTCCAAGTTAATGCCACGTGGCAGTCAGATGACTGAGCACAGATGCATGGCTGTGTGGTCACATTATCCTCACTAAGTAGTTTGTTGGTTACTTAAGACGGACAAGACAGGGCAGGGGAAGGCAGAGGGACTGCTTGGACCTACTGTCATGTGGCATGGCAGAGTCTCTGGTGCTGTGCTTCACGCTGGGATGCGTGGAAGTGGTGAACAGTGAAATACCTTTGTGCACAGAGCCTGATTCTGTGAAAACCCAGGCTCAGAGGGCAAAGCAGGGCAAAGAATTCTTGTGCAGATGAGTAAATGCTCAAAGATTGCTAGTTTCCACCTTCAGCATTGACTTTTTTCATACAAAGAGACGTGGTGGCAGGTCTGGGGCTGCTGGCAGGCCCAGGAAGAAGCATTCAGCTGCCTGGGCAGTTATTTACTGTCCCCATTTCCTCCAGAGAAACAACTGTGGGTGCACTGGCTTTACTGCATATCTCTTCCAGCTAGCTTTTCACATCTGCACGGTGCGCATACATCTGTTTGGGAAGCGCTGACCTGGGTGAAGGGAAGGCAGTGACTTACTGCTCTCAGCCTGTTTGAAACTGCAGTGCCGTAAGTGAGTGCTGCTTCTAAAAGCAGTTGTTGCCAGTGAGGTGCAGCAAGCCAGTGGTAGTGTCACTTACCTGGTTGTTAGCAAAATTGCTGAATCAGACCCACTATTTGCATTCTCTAAACTTGGAATCATAGAATAGTTTGGGTTGGAAGGGACCTTTAAAGGTCATATAGTCCAGCCTCCCTGCAGTGAGCAGGGACATCTTCCACTAGACCAGGTTGCTCGGAGCCCTGTCCCACCTGACCTGGAATGGTTCCAGGGATGGGGCATCTGCCACCTCTCTGGGCAACCTGTGCCAGTGCTTCACCACCCTCGTTGTGAAAAATTTCTTCCTTATATCAAGTCTGAATCCACCCTCTTTTCGTTTAAAACCATTACCCCTTGTCCTATCGCAACAGGCCCTGCTAAAAAGTCTGTCCCCATTGTACTTACAAGCCCCCTTTAAGTACTAGAAGGCTGCAATAAGGTCTCTCCGGAGCCTTCTCTGCTCCAGGCCTGAGCAACCCCAGCTCTCTCAGCCTGTCCTCAGAGGAGAGATGTCCCATCCCTTGGATCATTTTTGTGGCCCTCCTCTGGACCCGCTCCAACAGGTCCATGTCTTTCCTGTGCTGAGGGCTCCAGAGCTGGACGCAGGACTCCAGGAGGGGGTCTCACCAGAACTTATTCCAACACTAAACGTAAAAATCAGGTAGAGAAAAGCAGACAGGGAAGTGGCTAACGTAGTTCTGTTGCTGTAATCTTTTGGCTTTACGAAACACATCAGAAAAGGATGGGAGAGGCATGTGTGGCTGTATGTGGTGATGGAGCAACTCCTGGAGAAAGTGTGTGAATCTGAAAGCCGTGGAGTCGTTGAGACATCGGCTTCTTTTCCTGTAATTACAAGGAGAGAGGGAGCTGGAATAAGGAAGGGGTCAGACACTGGCTAAAGGCGAGTCCATCTTCTACGAGGCAAAGGGTATCCCAAGGGGATGATGCCATGGGGCCAGCAGTAGGGCAGGATGCTGCCCTGCCATGTCAGGGGTGGCCACTGCTGTGAAAGGGCAAGACAAGTGACAGGCTCTTCACTACTGGCTATGTAATATTTCTCTGCCATTCTGGAAATGCTCCAAGACTTCAGTACCTTATGCTGAATGTATTTAAAACAGTCTTGGTTATTTCATGAGGCTGTTATGACATGCCTACTCTGCTATTTTTCATGAAAGACTGCTATGTTTTGGTGAAAGAGGAGTGGGATTATATGAATTTGAGAAATCTTAAAACAAGCTGATGGTAAGCTCTGCAGTTTTGTCCTCTTTCTTGGGGAAAAATAAAACAAACCACCAACCCCCCTGCCCCCAAACACAAAAAACCCTGAAAACAAAGGTTATATTTTTCATTGGGGAATTTGGAAATGTTCGGACTAAGCAGCTGTGTTTTCAGCTGTTGCAGGTATTAAACAACAGCAAGAAAATCCTCTGCTATGACCTGTCACAGGAAATAATCCTTTCTTGATCATGGTGAACAGCTGGGTTCATTGCTTCTCCTGCAGTAGTAATCCTCAACTTCTCGACTTGTTACCTGCACAGTGGCTCATCAAAATTTTAAGCCTAAAGGCATAAAAAAAATGAAATAATGAAATTGCAGATGTTTAAGTGCATACTTGGGATTCATAAATTATAGGAGGTACAGTGAATTGCTATTAGGAGTGAATTAGGTGTTTGGAAGTGACCTACTCTGAAGATATTTTCCCCTTTTAAAAAATGCTAAATGCTTTTGACCTTTCTCCCCATTGCAATGCAAGTGACCACCTAATAACACCACTTCAATTTTGTTGCTTTTTGTGATAATAAATAACATTTACTTTTCAGTGGTGATACTTGAATTATGCAAATCAAATTCTCACTAATAGCTTTTTTCAGACCCCATAAATCTGCAGTGTAATTTGTTCTTTAGTAAATAGATCAGGGGGAATGCAGCAATGACAAGGGTGAGCAGACTCATTTTGGATCCTCTGTTTAACTACATGTATGCTGTGTAATTACTTAAAAAAAACAAACTCCAAAAAGCCCCCAAAACTGGTGCCCTGTATAAATGTTAAGAAATAGAAATCACGATTGGAATTGCTGCATTTTGTGGTGTTATTGTCAGTAAAGGAGCTGTTGCCAGTTTGTTTCACTTAACAAATATCAGTGGAACCAATCCTGAAAAATTTTACTCTCAGAATATCCTGTAGGCTTCCTTTACTTGGAGACCAACATGTTTATTTCTGGCTTGAATCTGCTTATTGTTTAGATTAAAATCTGCTTTGTGTGGTCAACATAGTTGAAAGCAAACAGATTGCCTTCTGACTCCTACATTATCAACACAAGAATAATTGCAATCACAAATAAAAAGGCAGGAAATAACATGCATTACTTGAAAAACAACACGAAACTTTTATGTTCACAGTTTTTTAAGTAACAGTTACTTTCCCTTCCCTTTCTCCTGCTTTCAAACAAAAAACTCAGGACAAGCAAACTACCCCACAAGCTGAGAAGCAGGCAGCTGTGATCTGTAATTGCTGGGACAAATAAAAATGGACTTTTGCTGTGTCATTTTTAGAATCATATTTGAGATTGGTGCTGTGATTGAATTGTTGCTGCATTACAGACAAAAAAACAGCCAGATCAGAAACTCAGCGCACTGGAGGTATGTTTAAATTTGGTATGTAGCAATACAAAGTAATTTCTGGATGATGTCCATGCTCTCACGTGTACACCAGCCAAGGTCAGTTTAGCTGGCACACTGCACAGGATGGGAGTCTAGAAGATAACCTGAGGAGAAGTGAAGACAGCAGAGTCATGAGGAGGGGACTTGGAAAGAGAGTAGTGCTTTGCACCGTCCTGTATACATTGAGAGTAGTGTGATAGCCATAGCCAAAAAAGGTGCATTTTAACAGAGATTAGACGTTCTCCATGCCATGCTTGTCCCTTCCCTTTACTTATTTTGATGTTGTAAGTTTTTATAAAGAAGATTGGGGTGCGAGAGCGTGAGACACCTTAAAGTATCAGTAGATGAATACCAGTTTTTTGAAGGTAAGCACAGTCTGTCTCAGAGGACTTGTTGATAATCCAACAGCAATTTGATCTCGTGCTCTGTTGGTTCAGTGATTTGACACACTGTGTTGGCATTATTATTTAGGGCGTTTCATGTAAACCGGTATGAGCTGGTTTATCCTGTTTGGAGTGTAAGCTAGTTCTCCCCTTCCCGCAACTGAATCTAACAATTTCATTACAGTGAATGCTTTCCTTATTTGTCTTTGAACTCTTAATTACGATCATGAACAAAACAGCTATGACCTCTGTCTTTGACGTGAGGTTGTCAAGACTTTTCTTAATATAAGACATGGGATGCTGCCGTGCCTTGCTTTGGAGAGCTGTTCCCTATTATCTTTGGAAATGAAATCTTTTTTTAAAAAGATGGTGGTATCTGAAGAACCTTTATTATATCGGTGTTTCTCAAGCTACGACCCTGGATTGCTGGTCAGCCATAAAACGTGGAACATTATCCCAGGGAGGATGGAAAGTAAAACGCTTAAGCTGTGCCATGTGTGTCCTCTCACATACGTCAGCAAATCAACAAAGTGGGAGGAAATGGGCAAATAAAAATAGCAGACATAGAGAGTTTTAGCCTCATATTTTCTTGGGGAATTTTAGTAAGTAACAGGGCAACTAGCACGGCCTTGGATATTGTTTGTTTAATTTCCTGAAGGGGCAGATAGTCCGTTGATTTATTTATTTCTCGGTTGTTGGGAAGCATTGTGCTTGGGCTCTGTTCTGGTGGGTCTGATATCGTAGACAAGAGCTGCCATCTCTCCCGCCTCTGATCGGGAGCACTGGCGTCACAGGCACTGGTCTGCGGGAAGAACTAGTACGCCTCCAATCACAGCCAGCTCGTGATCATCTAAACTCGGAAACTATTTAATCCCAGTTTTTCACACCGAAATCCTCAGCCATGGACAGTCCTGCTATTGCTGTTCTCAGAAACGCCTCCCTTTTCTTCAGGGCTGAGTGGTGTGGCACATCCGCCTCGCCTGAGCCAGAGCTGGGCTGCTCTCCTTGCAGCCCTTAATTCAGGCAGCTTTCAGAGCCGTCTTTTTGCATGATGGCTCAGAGGTTGGAGTGTTCAAGCCTCCAATTTCTGAGGAAATTCAGCCCTTGCAAAACTGAACGGATGGATCTGAGTCCCAGCAAGTAGACGGGGAGCTATGTTTAATTCCCACATCCTGAATGAGTGCTCTAACCGCTAAGGAAGGGCAAGGAAACTGCTGCTTCCTCTGGCCACGCCGTGTAGTAAAGTCGTTGCCCTTCCTCGTGAGAGCGAAGGGGTAGGCAGGGCAGAGCTCAACGTGCTGAACGTTGAAAAGAAGGGCCTCCTGTTGCCCTGCATGAAAAGCCTGAGCCCCCAGAAGGCGTGAGTTTAAAGAGCTTCTCCCTCCTCGGTGCTCCCCGGTGCTGGCCGCACCAGCGTGTCGTGCAGTGAGCTGTTGCGCGCAGATCGCGCTCTGAAGCTTCGAGCCCTTTCCCGCACGTTGCACGGGGAACCTCCTTGCTGAAATCACGACTGTTGCTTCTGCTGCGGAATCTAGAGACTAAAATAGTTAAGTGCTTTTGTGTAGCACTGCTGTGCCAAAAACCTAGGTCCACAAATAGATTAATAGTTTGTTCCTTAGGGGGCATTAACGCCACGATACTCTTGAAGTATGTGCTTGTGCAGAGAAAAGTAGCATTTGGTACTACTTTCTTCCCAAACCTTCCTCCCAGCAGCCTGCATATTAAATATACATTAACCCCCCGCAATAACTACACAATTATGACAGCTGAAACAGAGCGAGAGGAGCCAGCATAAAGCCAGAGCCTGTATCCCACCTGCACCGCAGGCTGCTGTCAGAGCACCTGTCAGTCGTGACTTGCATCTGCGTGACAGTTGCTTTCCTGAAAAAAAAAAAAAGCAAAACAAAAAGCAGGCTTCCTTCCAGCCTGCTACCCTGATACAGCTTATCGGTCATAGCGACAGCGAAGGCATAGCCAGGAGAGCTTATAACGCTTGCATCACTTTGCTCTTAGAAGCATAGATGACACAGCGCTGAAAATCAGTTCTTCCCACCTCGTCGCACTTCTGCTGCTGGTGGGACATTTACCAGCAGTTACAAAAAAAACTTAGCTGTAGCATATGCAAAGCCTGCACTGATACTTCTGTGGACCTAACAATCAACTTCTGAGTCCTGCTTGTATATGAAATACATAATAAAATATTTGTACAAGGAAAAAAAACAACAGTCCAGTTACTCTAGAAAGCTCTAAGCTGCCTGGGGTGGTCTGACACCCAGAGTCCTGGTGATCTACGCATTACCGTAATTCAAGAATGGATGGCATCTTTCTCTTGAATAAGCAGCATGCTTAGGAGGAGAAGTAAGAAAAAAGCACCTTTCCAAATGGCTCGTGTAATGCATTGGCATTTTCAAAGGTTGTTCTGGACTTTCAGCATTTATTCTGGTAGCCCTGAACTCTGAAATTTCAGCGTATTGCATTCATTGCTTTGGATGAATGCCTTCTTTCTTTCTACACTAAGACCAAGCACTGAAGGAATTGTAGTTTCAAGATAATAATATCTTTAGTTAAATAAACCCAAGACACTGCCATTTTTTTTAATGTCGCTCTAACTCATTTGTTGCAAATTATGGCTTTCTGTGTTTGCACTGCTGTGACTATGCCGGTTCCTGATGTGGGCTCATTAATAGATTATTTCCTTGTTAGCTGTAGGTAAAGCTTTGACCTAGAGCTGATTAGGGAAAAGAACTTCTGTATCTATTATCTTTTCTCTCTCATAATTAGTATAATTATACTTCTGTGCCTTAGACAGAAATCTCAGACAGTCTGCTGTGGAGCCACAGAAGCCGTCTGGACTGCAGGAACGGGAGTTGGCTGTTGAGCGAGGGATGGCCGGGTTGTGTAGTGTCAGGGAAAAGCTGAATTACAGCATCACACAGGGAGCAACCAAACCAGCGGAGAGAGAGTTCCCTCCCTCCCTCCCTCCCCACCCAGTTAAATCCAATTAACTGGGAGGAATGCAAAAAGCAGGTTCTGTCATTTCCACCTTTTTTTTTTTTTTTTTTTTTTTAAGATAAATCGGCAGGCCTATGATTCAGAATCATTTAAGGGCACGGTGTTTCAACTTACGGGGGGAAATCAGAGGGCAGCGTCGAGGAGGAAGGCATCCAAACAAAACCGCTCTGGTGTTTTTTTCCGTGCCGCGGCTTTTCGGTAGCGCGCTCCCCTGCTCTCGGTTGCCTTGGGCTGGTTGAGAGCGCCCACAGCTGCGCAGGGTGGGTGTGACTGGGCCTAACCGGGCGCTGTGGGGGGCTGCTCCCCACAGGTGTAGGGAGGGAGGGTTTCCCTTCCCAGGCTGCAAAGGCCAGCTGCCCCTGAACCTAGGTTACAAAACAAAAGCAAAGGAGGTGGGAGGACTCTTCTCAAGGTAGATCTTAGCAGCCTTTGGGGGGAAACAAGAAGGTGAGTTCAGTTTTATGCACCTTTGGTTTTCACAGAGCTTCAATGCTTGTTGAATGGCGTGCTTTGTTCCTGTGACCTCAAATCAGCCCGGTTAAAGTTAAGGCTTGCTTTAAATAGGACATGGTTAAACTACTGGTGCGTCTGGAAAGCACTGAGCAGCTTAACTGGCAAGAAATCTTGATGCTTAAACTTGAAGGAGTTTAAGTGTGTCTTGGAGGGCATTAACAGCTGTCTCTTTGTTGCTTCTTACCCTTTCCGCCATGTTTGTACCTCAGCGTATGCTTTGCTTTTCCTTGTAGTGCAGCTGGACTGACAGGATTTAACAGGGCTTGTTCTTTACGTCTATCTCAGATATCATCACTCTGGCTACTATGGAAGTGTAATTCTCTTCATAAAATGGCAGCTGTACCCAGGCACTTCCCAGTAGGGCTGAGACGCAAAGCTCAATGGAAGGAGGAAGGAGATCAGGGTAGTAGGTAATTGCGAGGGTGCAGCAAGAGTCATGTCTTCCTTGGGCTCGGAGCCTGGGAGTCCCCACCTCGTGCCTCGGAGTCCTCGGGTGAGGTGGGAATGGGTGCTTGGTCAGTGGGAGCAGCCTTGGTCCGTCCTTTTGAATTGATCTTGCAGCCCGGGAGTGTTGCAGCCTGAGTGCCTGTGTCTGAAGTGGAGAGGGAGGCTCTAATGTTTGCTGCTCTTCTCCACGTAACGATAAATGCATGAGTGACAGGAAAAGAGGAGAAAGCTCAGCCTCTGGGACGCTGTTAGCTTAAGTATCGGGATGCTTTCTTGGGAACTAAGAATTGTAAACTTGGATCCTGCCCAGAAAGAGAGGGGGCTTTAAGGCCTAATCTACCACATCTTGGCTATATGCCGAACTAGTTGTGGTCTGAAGGAAATGGCTCCTGCTCTAAGAGTAGGACTAGAGGTGTTACTTTTAATCAGAGGATGTGCATCATGAACTAATGATGCTCTTCTTAATAAACCCTTGAAGGCCCCGGGCAGGCTGTAGGAGCTTCTGCCAGGGATCCCGGGCTGCGCCATTTGTCTGCCCCTGCATCTCCTCTTGAGGTACCTGATTGTCCCTGGGCTTCGGGTAAGCTCAGCTGTTGTGTTAATACAGTCCCAAGTTCCACTCAAGGCCCGCTGGTACTTAGACCCTGCAACTCTACCTGTGGAGCTGTCGAGTCCCTGTTTGGGATAAATTCCTTGCTGTTAGCCATCAGCCCTGCTAGCAGAGAAATCACTGAAATGTGTGAAAATACGTCGTGTAATAGAGTATCTGGCAACTGAAAAGGGATGGTTGGCTTTTTTTGCTTGTTTGCTTGTTTTTGCTGTATAACTTCTTAAAAACAAAACAACTTAATTCATTAAATGAAAAAATAATCCAGCTATAAAAGGCAGAAGCACTCTGGGTTGTGCTGCTGCATCCTGTGGTGTAACTACCTGTGTTCTTTCTGTATTCCACATGCGACACAATAAGTGGGGAGAGGAGTAGGGTGTCTGTAATCCCGTGTCCCTGGCTCCTTGCCTGGAGGTGTTCCATAAGCAAAACCGAAGATGAGCCATGATGTGGGGCGTGTCACGCGTTATGGTTTGATGTGGCAGGGGAATGAACGTGAAGCTGTGATTAAGGCTCTTGTGATACGCCGTGAGAAAGTAAAAGGCGTGTGTGTGTTACGGGTGGAAACAGAAAACGAGTTTTGTGATGTATGGAGGAGTCCGCTCCTGGGTTGAACCGTTTTCAGGCTGTGATTAAATGCTCTTATAGCTAATGAGTGTCTGAATTTTTAATACAGCATTGATAGAACTGTTGTGTTACTGTAATAATTAACGCATTTTGGAAGTAAAGATGTGGTTGAGCACATGAGCTTGTATGTCTAAACTAGGTTAGTGGCTTGGGGCCCAAGAAAACAGGTAGAACCTCTTGTCAAGAAGAATGATACCCTTTAATCCCAGGTTACCAAAGAGAAATTTGAGATAGTAAGCAAAGGAGAAACTGCCTGCATCTGGAAATGATTCGGGCTTCAGCTAGATTCTTAGTAATTTTAAGAGACTGAATTCCAGCTAAGAAGTGTGAATTGGTTTATTAACTGGCTGTAACTGACCTTTCTCTCTGTTTACTTATGTTACTAACGCTTTCTGTGCATCACAGCAAGAAATCATAGCTCATGCTCTCTTCCCGTGGAGCTCGCAAGTGTTCGCTTTGCAGAGAGAAACCGCTCCCTTCAGCTGATAAGGAGCAAACTGTGTTAGAAGTGTAGCTAGTCAACCCGAGACACAGCCCCCAGTTGTGCTGGGTGGAGGCTTAGGAGTGCTCACTAGCAATGGTTGAATAGTTCCACCTTTCAACGGGGAGAAGCCCGGCGTGAGCAAGGCTGGCACAGAGCAGGTGGAGGAACTAGATGATCTTAACCTGTTTAGACAACTTACCAACCAAATTTTTTATTTACCAACCAAATAAACGAACTTGCATGGTGACCCTATCCAGAATGAACCAGGTCATTTTACAAAGTGTCTGTTTTGGTTACAGAAGAGTATGCATTTTGTTCTCGTGTATGCATTTTGTTCTCATGAATGATACTGAAACAGAGTGAGACTGACTGTCTTCTAATGTGTGTGCAAGTTTGGGCATTCACTCCTGGGGTTTCCTTACCTCCCATTTGCTTGTTACCTTAAAGTGTATTACTTTTTTCTAGTGTTTCTGAATACAATTTCTTTTTCTTAGTGATCCAGTCATCATGCCATCTTCCAGCCTAAGGGAATTGGTCATCCCCAACTCCTTTTTTCCATTCTCAATTTCAAATCAAATGCCTTAAAATCAAGTGCCTTAAAATCAAATATAAAACCCCACAGTTTGGGTGCGGCTCCCATGTGAGAGCACTTGAAGTGATTGGATTGATTTGTTCACTGAATTGTCTTTGAAAGTATCCAAAGTGAGGGGCTTTAATTTTCATACTTTTGTGCTTCTCTTGAAAGAAATGAAAGGGTCAAAATGCATATTAATGAATTCTTACTTCTACGTAGCATCTTTGGTTTAGATTCCATTCCTTGCCACTTTGAGAAAAGCCTTTCTATTAATTTTCTTACAGGTAGGGTAAACAGGCTATTGAGTTGCTAAGAAGGGAGGTAGAGAGGATTTTTTTTAAAAAAAAAAAAGAAAAAAGAAAAAAAGAGAGAGGAGGGGAATAAAGAGAGACCCTGGGTATGATTTCTGATCTTCTGGAAATGCCTTGAGTCACAAGCACCAAGAGCTGTGTTTCAGTGGCCACAGAACCTGGTAGGATGTTCCCTTCCAGAGTCATGCGTGAGATCCTGTCAATGGTTGAAGTTTTTTGTTAATTTTCTGGAATTAGCATAGGTGGTCATAGTAATAAAGCTCTATGGCAGGAAAATATTATGAAGGCATAAGCAGTTTTTTTTTTTTTTCTGGACTGATGGAGGGCAGTGGACAAGCATACAGAGCAAGACTCCAAAACAATTTACTAAAATAAGCTGTGAACCGAAATAACATAATGATAAATAGAAGTCACCTGATAATTCTCATAATGGCTTTTTTTCCCCTCTCAGAATTTCTTTGCCAGCTGATGCTGTTGAGTCAGTCAGGGTGGTGAGCCTGGAGAAGAGTGGAGAGCTCTGAAAGTGTGCTATGGCTCCTGCAAAGCCGCAGTCAGAAAGGTTTAAAGTACTGAGGGATGAGGAGAGCATGATTTCTTAGTAGAAGGAAGAGGTCTTGTCACTGGTGCATTGGAGTCTGGTGTCCCAAACAGAAGTAACAGCCTGGGTAATGGTGCTGACTAAAGACTCTGGCTACTTTCTCTGTTAGGGCAAATGGATCTCTTCAGCACCTGAAAATGGATGCCGAGAAGCAAATCTTCAAAAACCTGGAGGAATTAGGAACCTGCAGAAACTCATGTGGCCCCCAAACAGGATTGAGACTTTTTGTGGTCATTACTGACATTTTGATATTCCCATATGTGGTGACAGCTCTGAAGACTGTTTCCTGGCTACCCGCGTGGATTTCTCTGCCGTTCTCCGCTTTACACCTGACCTCCTCCTGCTCTGTTCCCAGGGTTGTCCTCTGTAGAGGTAGTATTGTCTGGCCACAGTTTGCATTCAGGTCCCTGCCTGTGGACCCCATCAGATGGAGGCCTATGGTATAAAGGAGAAACCGGACACTCTGTAGATTACCTTTGCTGCGTAAATGATCTCTTTGTCTGCCTGGCTTCCTGCGGCGTTGCAACAGGCATCCACAGCAAGAAAGTGTTGCAATCTCCCTCCTCAGTCTGTCCTTCCTCTCCTCCCCCGCTTCTGTATTATGGCAGGATTATGCTGATTTTCGCTATTTCTGTTTTTTTCTTTAAGGAGGAAATTGAATGGGATGGTGCTTTCTCCCTTTCCCCTCTCTCTCAAGCCAGTCTTTCCTCTGTTACACATGATCCGTTCAGAAATCCCCAGTCCACGTCTTGCTTTGATTGGTAGCAGTTACAAGGTGATGCTTCTTGTTGAGTGTAGCTTGTGTGCATTTTGGAGTGAAAACTCTGGTGAGCCTGGCTGGCGGTGTGCGAAAATGGCTGGGGGCTTGTACTGCTGACGAAGAGGCAAGGTGGATTTTGTGTCCTTTCTTGCACCTTTGTGGTTATTCTGTAGTACTCTGCAGAATGGCTGCATTGTCTTGCCTTGAACTTTCCCACAAGTCCTATATCCAGGGTAATCTTAGTGCTTGAAAACCTTATGAATTGCCTTTTGGGAAGCACCATTGGAGAACTAAGCCGTTGTGAGTGTTTCTCGTATCTTGAGAGGGCGAGAGGGTCAGGGCAGCACAGTCTTAAATAGCTCTCAGTCTGACCTCTGCCTTGTAAGCAACAAGGAAGAAACTTGTAGGAAAGTATGCATTTTGTAAACTGTCTCTCAGAATCTGTACTACTTATCCCAGGTTTTGCGGTGTGCTATAGACTATGCTGTGAGCAATCAAAAATGGTATAAACAAGGTCTACCTTTGTAAAGCTGTAGCTGGAGGAAGAAAAAAAGACGCTTCAGTAAGTATGGAAATAGGTGGTACTGTAGTCTGATCTGCAGTTAGTCTGCACTCAAATACTTCTCCAAGTGGCTAGTTGAGTGTTGGATGGTTAATGTGAGACGTTAAAAAGAAGCTGAAGTATCTGTCTATATTGCAATAATCAGGCGGCTTTAAAAGGTTTCAAGCTGTGCACTCTGAAAATCATGGAAGGCCCTAAGAGCTTGTAGCGTATTTGGCCGCATACTTTCAGGATGTTGCTTCATTCTTTCCCTTAAACCATAGCGATGGGGGGTGGGTGGGGAGAAAAGTGGGGGTTCTGCTTTCTACATACGTGGAGTTCAACTAAAGGAAGAGAATTTAAGTATCTTCACCTCCAATTATTTTAGCCCTGATGGACTAGAGAGTGCATTTGAGTAGAAAATACCCTTTGCCCCAGGGCCATTTGCAATCCCCAGCAGCTCTTTAGAGATCGCTGCTGCCTAGTTGGGACACAGCCCTTCTGCCTGCAGAGCTGTAAACCAGTGGTAAGATGCATTTCTCAGCTTTACATCTGGGGCCGTTCGCTGAAGGCGGCTTGGAGAAGTTTTGCACGATGGGCTGTTTTGTTCAGCGTTTTGTGCAGTTTGAACTTGCTGCCCGAGACAATCAGAAGCATAGTTGTTGAATCATGTGGCACTTCCGTAGCTGAAAGTTGATTCTGACCAGTGGTTTGTTTGGGTTTTGTTTGTTGTTTTTTTCCTTGCAGCTAGCCAGTACTTTACGTGGTATGATTAGAATCAGAGAAGAAATAATTTTGTATGGATTTTTTTACTGGGGAAAAAAGCAGTCAGCAGATCTGCACCTCTGGGGTTTGGTGGCTTTTTCGGGGTTTTTTTGTGTTGCTTTTTTTTTTCCCCAGACATGACAGCATCTTTCCCATCTCTTGATGATGCAAATAGTATTTTATGAGTCATAATGAAATAATTTACTGATCATATTATGAAAAATCAATTAAAAAGGTGCCCTGGCTGTCGATTCTCTGCTACCTGCTACCACTGTGGCTGAGAAGAGAATACCTTGGGGTGCCCAATTATAGCAGCAGAGAGAGGAAATTCAGAAGAGTAATTTTAGCTTCCTTCGTTGCCTTTATGTTGGCCTCTGAATGAATGGCCGTTCCACTCCTTTCAGATTTCACAGCAGCAAGAGCACTAATGGCAACTCTGGGCAATTTTGACTTTTCATGTCCATGAGATTGAATCAATGCTTTTCCTTCCACATTTAGTAAAACAATTTTCCACGCACACTGAGCAGCTATTCTTGTCTATACCTGCTTTGAGATGGGCTAGATGAACTGGAAGATTTTATAGAAAGCTGTCTCTCTGTCTTTCTCACTCATGCCCCCCTCCTTTTTTTTTTTTTTTTTTTTTTTAAATAAACTGCAGACTGACAATGGAACAGTTCTCTAAAGGAGATATTTTTACGGCAAAGATGAGGAAGAGCCAAGTGTTTTAATAGGGCTTACCTCCTAAACAATGGAAGTTTAAAGCAGGAAAGAAGTTAACATAAAGAGGAAAAAAGCAGCTCTACCAGTTCAAGGATACGTAATTCAGGTGCTGTTGCCATAGTATCTGAACACTTAAATTGTAAATGTGTTTATTGCTATAACATTCCCGTGTGGTTTGGAGCAAACCCTTTTGCAAGGGAACTGTGACTGAGAAACCCAGTTAAGGGGCTTGGGTACCTGAAAGCAGGTTCTAAGCAGAGTTCAGATGCTGAAATCCCTGGCTGCGGTCCGTACGTTCCCTGTTCAGTTGCTGCTTGCCCCTGGAGGCGATACATCTCCCTGACATCTATGAACGGCTGGATTTTGCTTTCATCCTTGCCCAGGGTGGCTCAAATGGGAGTCCCACGGCACGGCTCATAGGAAAGTGTGACCTGACCCCAAACGGAAGTGTTCCTCCGCCTCAGTTCTGACCAACGCAGACTCATTGCTCAGGGGAACCGAGCTCCTGAGGAGCATCACGCCTCTGTTTTGGCCACTTTTAAAGTGTAGGTGGGGAAGGAGAGAGCCTATTGGCGAAGGTGCTTGCCTATGAAGAGGAAGGCAGGGGTCAAGTGCTACCTCTGAGTATTGTCTTTTAATGTGCTGTTTGATATTAACATCACACCCATAATCAAAATGAGAACAGGCAGCAGAGCTCTCCATTCCCATCCCTTAGGCATAGCGCTCTCCCTCCGGCCCAGCGAATACGTTGTTGTATAATTTGGGTTGAGTGGCCAGAGGAATCCCCTTCCTTGAGGAGGGGCATGTCTTGGACTGATGCTCTCCCCAGCACTGAAGGCTTGACTCTCTTCTGGTAGCTGTTTAAAAACAGTGACCGGGCTTCCTAACAGCTGCATTTTTGGAAAATGCTTGCATGCATGGTAGGCAAGAGATCTCTTTCCAGCCTCTGTGGCAAGACGTCATGTGTAACATATAATCTCTCTTCTTAAGTGTAATTGATCAGAGTTAACTAACAAGCAAGAACTTTCTTTGCTCTTGACCAGAGGCTGTTTAGGAATACTTGCTAGCAGCAGGGCCCTCCATCGATCAAACAGCATCTGCTCACTGCTTAGTCCGTGCTCTAGGGGCAAGCTGGCAGACATCAAATATGCAGCAAATCTCTTTGGTTTGGTTTTATCAGCACAAGTATAACACATAGCCCCCCG
>NW_010513797.1:0-2734 GCF_000687285.1 Phaethon lepturus
CTTATTAATAAATGTACTATTTGTATAATTTTTTTTTGACCTACTGGTAATTACTTTTTCTATGAGCTCCACTGAGTAAAGCATGATTTACGAAGGAAATTTAACTAAGAAAGAAGTACTTTCAGTTTCCAGGGCTTTAATAAAGCTTCCTTTTTTTCACAAGCATGTAATGATGATCCCAATCCCTTCTGAGTCATATTTTATATTTGATAAAGTTTAAGTAGTAACATAATGAATAGATTATTCATAATAATAATGAAATATTTCATGTACATTAAGCTACCCTTGGAGGATAATCAGTGGTGGTGAATTTTTTTTTTTCTGCACATATCTGATGTAATCACTAGTAATTTATCTGTTTGCTAATACTCACTTGTTGCAACTAGCTGATTGCATTTTCTAGAGGCAAACAAAGCAGTGAATGGTAACTCTACTAGCCCTGCAGCTTGCAGGCAGTGTACCAATGAAAAGATTTGCAAGAAGATGACATCTGATAGTTCTAATAAGGTGTTAGCTTTTCTTTTTTTGTTTGTTTTTTGGGGGGTTTCTTTTTTGTTGTTTTGTTGCGGGATTTTTTATCTGTTTGAAAAGAAAAGATAAAAGAACTTTGGAAGATCAGTTTTCAGAGTGACTAATAAGGCTTTTTTTTTTTTGAGTACTAATAAGGTATGTATTCATACATTCAATTGAGCAGGTGTCTATCTGATTGCATATTTTCTTTGTAATAAAAAAACCCCATGATTTATTTCTGCCTCATGTCTGCTCTCCATCTGAGCCTAATCTAATACTTCTATTGGATGGTCATATTCTGAAAATAATTTTCAGGCAATGAAAAAAGAGCTCTATTATACCACTAGTTAATATTGTGCTTCCAATTCTAGGTCCAGAAACCTTTGCCTGTGTGTCTGCATGGGCTGAGCGTGTAATTAGATTTACACGGTCATGTCAAAGCATGGTGGATTGACCTTGCCCAGCTGTCAGACCCCCACCCCAGCTGCTCTCTCAATCTACCGCCTCAAGAGGACAGGGGAAGAACATAAGATGAAAAAGCCCATGGGTCAAAATAAAGACAGAGAGATCACTTACAAATTACCATCACTGGCAAAATAGACTGAACTGGGGAAAAGTTAATTTAATTTATTGTCACTTAAAAAATAAAAAAAGAAGATAATGAGAAAGAAAAGCAAAAATTAAAATACACCCACACCCTTTCCAGGTTCAGCTTTACTCCTTCACTCCACACTCCTGTACCACTGTGACACCCAGGGGTGCGGGGGAATTGGGAATGGGAGGGTTGTGGTCCATACACAATTAGCTCCTCTCTGTTGCTCCTACCTGCTCCCACTTTTTGCCTGCTCTGGTGTGGATCCTTCCAGAGGCTGCAGTGTGCGTATCTGCTCTACCTCAGTCTCTCTGCAGACTGTGGGGGAGTATCTGCTCCAGCGCCTGGAGCACTTTTCCCTCCTCCTTCTTCAATTACCTTGGTGTTGCAGAGCTGTTTCTTACAATTTTTCTCCTCAGTCCTCACTGCCTGTGCAGCATTTTGACCTTTCTTCAATACAGTTTCACAGAGGTGCCACCAGAGTTGATGACAGACTCAGCTGTGGCTACAGTGGGGCCATTGGAGCTTGGCTGGCATTGCCTGGGACTATCATTGTACAGCCCCTGGTCTCTTACTACAGATGTCCCTCTGCAGTCCCCAACTTCCAAAACTTGCCACTGATACCCAATACACCAAGTCAGGTATTATTTTTTTTTTTTCTACTTTTCATTTTAGCAGGATATGTTGGATCAGATTTTTAATCGCTCTTATTGCAGCAGAGAAATTAGGTATGTTGTAGTATTATTGGCTTATGAACTTTATAGGGAATAATTTGAAGGAAATGCACTCACAGTTCTAGCCCTCAGCAGTATAGACACTTACCAGAGCTTTAGACACTTAGCTTTTATAGACACTTAACTGAGCTTGCAGAGCTCAGTTTTTTCCCTATATTAAAAACTATATAGTATCTTGTCTACATAGTGCATGAATTCAATTTCATTTTCCAATATTTACTATTTCTCACAAAAACCATGGTCACAAGCTTGTTAATGTCTAAAATATGGAAATAGAGAGAGTAATATTTGTTAAAGATCTCAGTGGCTCTTTATTTTTACGTCCATCACCCTCTCATTCTCTCCTTCCCAGCTGATTGTGAAATTATATTGAGCAGCAACAAAAAGCAATGAGCAGACTTCCAGACTTGTAAAATTCTTAGATCCAAGCATTTTTTTCAAAATAATTTCAAAACATGATGCAAAAAGTCAATTTAATAGCACATATTAAACAGAAAGCATAACAAAATCATAGCAGAAATTGTTATCACAGTAAAAAACTATAGTAACAGTAAGTCAAATAGATCAATCTCTGTTGGACTATTACCCACAGAAAAATTGGTACAAAATAAAGCACAGGCACTTCTGTTGCTCCATCATGTTCTCAGAGATGGAGACGAGGATGACCAACCACTAGTTCCCTGTATCCTCCTTCTCATGCTTCTTGAAGACAGAAGTGATGTTTGCTTTATTACATTGAAAGAAAGGGACATACACTGAAGTATTGTCTTGAAAACAGCAACAGAAATTGTGTCTTGGAATTTATAGATTTCTCTCACAAAACAGAGGTGATGATAGGTTTGACTAATTACAAAAAACCCCACTCTCGTTTTATGTGCCCACATGTAAAAGCAGAGTT
>NW_010513798.1:0-14295 GCF_000687285.1 Phaethon lepturus
CAGTCTACAGCCACATTAGTGACGGTATCTAGAGCAGCTAATTAAGGTTGCTTGCACCCCAATTATCTTCAGTTTCACATGATTTTTTAGCAGCTCATTAAGGTTGCTTGTACCCCAATTATCTTCAGTTTCACATGATTTTTTTAAACTGCAAATAGTAAGACAATATCCAGAGCTCACTACATTCATAAAGTACATCTACTGCCTTGATAAGCTACCACTACAGTGGCTTCTTGATGCCACAGAACCATAAATGAGCAATGGTCATCCTTTGTGTAACATGACAAAAAGGCAGTCCCCTGAAGAATCCACCAAATGGTTCAGCTAGGTTGGAAGAGAAAGCTGATTATGGAGTCAGACATTAGGGAAAAAAATATTTGGGATGCAAATCATCACTAGTACTTGTGCAAAGGATGAGATGGAGCTCATGGAGGAGAACCTTCCAAATAAGGAGACTGAAACCATGGAGGTGGACCTGCCTCCAGCAAAGGTGGCACCATGCCTCCATGAAATGGCAGCGGTGGTGTCTCAGGAGTGTCAGGGGTCCTCAGCTGCCATAAACTATGCCTGTCCCCCTGTAAGTGGCTCAGCTCCCTGTCAAAAGGAAGCTGAGAGGGGGTGAAAACCACAGATACCTCCCTTAGCAGGAGAAGGCAGCAGTTTTAGAAGAGGGACAGCCAAGACACCTTCTTCAGCAGGCAAGTCACTGCCAGCACTCACATAAAAAGCAAAATGGAAACAATGGATATGGAACAGCCAAACAATGTTGTGGGCCTCATAGAGGTATTCTACCACAAGATCAAAAAGAACCAAAGGAATTGGACTCACCTCCAACAGCACTGGTGATATCACTACAACACCTTGCATGGGCTCCCTTGAACAAGATGGTGGCAGTGAATCCCAGGTGGGCTGGGACTCTCAGGTACCCCTCAACTGCCTGGTTCCATGGTGATACAGCCTCCAGGCCTCACAGTCACTGAGGGGGGCAAAGTGTACAGAGATCCCAAAGGTAGGAAAGACAGCTACAGACATCTTGCATGAGATGTCCCAAAAATAAACAAATTGTTGATTTTTAATGGTTGTGTGACCCCCTGTCTCAAATACCCCTCCCTCCCCACCTCCACCCCACTTGAGCAGTGTAGGTGCCCTGAAGGACTGGGGAGGAGAGGGCCTGGAATCCTTTGGGCTGCTGTGCCAGATCAACAAGAGGAACCCATGGAGGTGGACACCCCCACCAAAGATGAGACAGATCCTTCATTGGTCTTGGTGTCTGCATAGTTGTCTCTCTCATTTTCTCACTCCTCTCTCACAACTGCTAGACAACATTTTTTATATGCTCTTAAATATGTTATCACAGGGGCACCACGCACATCATTAATTGGCTCAGCTTTGGACAACAGTGGGTCTGTCTTGGAGCCTGTTAAAACTGGTTCTGTCAGACATGGGGGCACCTCCTGCTGTCTTCTTACAGAAGCCTCCCCTGCAGCTGCCCTGCTACCAAAACCTTGCTTCATAAACAATGAACAAGGGTTGTCTGAACCCTTCTTGCCTGTCCCCCACTTCCCTGCCCTGAAGCATGAAGGGTCATTTCTTTTGTACTGAGCCCCAAGAGAGATGCAAAGAAAGGGCCTGGATTTGTTTGTGTAACTTTGACATTGCAACAGTTTTGAAGAATTTGAAGGCAAGCCAAGAGTCACCTTCTGTAACCCATGGGGTGAAATGCTCTCCTTCCCTTTGAAAGGACACTGATTTGACCAAGTCAAAAGGGAGGCAAACTGACAGCAGCATGTATCAGGATGGGGGACCCAGTGAGGACTGGCCAAGGGTGACTTGTGCCAGGCCCCACCTGAGAGCTTGAGAGGAGGAGGAGGTGGCTAGAACACTGCAACAAGGGGAGAGCAGTGAATGTCATTTACCTTGACTTCAGCACATGATACAGTCTCCCACAGTATCCTAACAGCAAAGGGGTGATGCATGGGCAGGAGAAGGGGACTACAAGGTGAGGGGACCACTGCCTTGTGATCAGTGGGACAAAGTCCACCTGTAGGACAGTTAATAGTGGTGTGCCTCAGAGACAATGCTGGGGCTGATACTGGTGAACATCTGAAGTAAGGGCCTGGGTGGCAGTGGGATGGAAGGCACCTTCTGCAAGGTTGTGGGTGACTCCAATCTAGGGGTTGCAGACAGGCAGCTGACATCCTGGAAGGGAGGGTAGCCACTCAGGGGGCCATCCATCCACCAGCTGGAGAAATGTGCTGGCAGAAACCTCACCAAGCATAATGAAAGGACATCAGGATCATGTGCCTCTTGTGGAACGTGGCCAGGCTTGCAGACAGCAACATGACTGGCTGAGGAGCAGCTCCACAGAAAAAGTCCTGGGGGCCCTGGTGGCAGCAAGGGAAAAAGTGCAGAGTGAACTTGGCAGTGCTGGGGCAGAAGCCCAGCCTGTGCGGTTCTGGAGTATCATGGGCAGGTCTAGGCAAGAGGCTTTTGCCCTCAGCCTGGCCCTTGTCCAAGCGTGCCGGGCAGGCTGTGCACATTGTGGGTTCCCCAGACGGTGAGCCTGGGCAGGCAGTGAGCGCCTGGCATGAGTCTGGCAAAGGGCACTTGGGTTGAAGAGGCTGCTTAAGCCCAGGGTGCACACGGGGAGGCAAACGGCAGTCCCCGTGCCCAAAGAGCGCCTTTCTCTCTGGCAAGCAAAATGACATGGGGGAGCGATTCCAAGGGGGCCGCAGTGTTTGCTCTGCCCCCTCACCAATTCCAAGGGGCCCGCAGATTCCATAACAGGAATCCCTCCTCCTTCTTCCAAACCCATAGCCCCCCTACTCCCAACCCAGCTGTGTTAGATCACACACATGGGCTGCTGTCAGAGGAGCC
This sequence comes from Phaethon lepturus, assembly GCF_000687285.1. NCBI lineage: Eukaryota > Metazoa > Chordata > Aves > Phaethontiformes > Phaethontidae > Phaethon > Phaethon lepturus. Next base: position 2,878 of record NW_010513798.1, read on the forward strand.
TCTTAATGCAATGAGCCACCTCATTGTCCACTGTCCCAGGCCCTAAAGAAGAGGTACGCCTGCAGCTGGCCCACAACTCACTGACCTTCTAGGCCCTCTGATGTCAAGGACACTTAGAAGAAGAAGAAGGACCCAGCAGAGGTGAATGGCTGCCCACCGTTGGGCATCACGGCAAAGAGGCAGTCCACTGAACCACAGAAAGCATGAATCTTCTTCCCACCACTCTCTCTCTCCCCATTGTCCTTGGTTGCTCTGCTCTGCTAGTTTTAAAGACAAACCTCACTGCTTCTGCATAGCCATGTCAGAGTGAGAGCTCTCTGTATGTGTTTGAAGAATCACCGGTAGCTCCAGAATTGGATCCTTCAAGCAGGTTTCCAAGGAGAAACTCCTGCCCTTTCAGGACTTTGGGCACACAGAGAGGCAGACACACAAGAAACACCTTGGCTCTTCTCTTAGTAGTCATTCCAGGTTGTAGACACCCAGACTACAAGAAACTGCCTCAAAAACTCGCTGAAGAGTGTCACAAGAAGAAGTCACTGAAGAGTGACTTGTGACAAGGAACAAGTTGCAGTCAGAAAAGAGAGCCCTGTGGAGGCGAGGCAGTGCTTTTCTGAACCAACTGTCTTTCTTACCTTGAAAAACCACAAATCCTTATTATTACCCAAGACTCCTCACTAACTATCACCCAAGATTCTAAGCAACCTTGTCCCTCCCACAACTGACTTCTAAAATGCTCCAGAAAGAAGAAATGCACATGACAATTTACATGAAGAGCAAGAAGAGGTGCTAGGGGAGGAGACTGGCCACTTATATGAACCCAGGGGAAGGGCCACCGCTTTGGTGCAGGTGCCCCCAGGATCTCGACCCTCATTTCATTACCCGGACCAATGCTGGACGTGGGACTGGTGACGTCTCTCTCTCCTCCCCACCCCTTTCCTCCTTTATCCTTCTTTCTCCCTATAAAAACCTCACTTTTTCCAAATGGCGGCTCGATGACATGATGCAAAGTTCGTATTCATAAGTTTACTTATACTTCAGCAAGGCTAGCTTGATTAATAAATGTTAACTGCTGTTTGGACTCCTCTGGTGTTGTTTCACCTTAATTCTGACAATGGAAATCCAAGAACCTGAGTTGTCCCAACCTTGGGATGCAACAGAGGTGAAGCTTCCCAACCCAGCAGGTTTTCATTCAGCCTTTTCAGGCTTCTCTAGGGACAAAGAGGTAAAGGAGGACATGAGGAACTGCTTGCTGATGGCTTGATTTGTCCCTGCATTGTGGTTATAACTTTGTGTTTGTAAGCTTACGTACTAGGCGTAATTGGCAGGGGTTTGGTAGTGAAGGGCTGCAGGGGTGTCCTGTGTAGGAGAAGGCTGGGGGCTGCGAGTCACAGCTGGTTCCAGACAGCTCCACAACAGATAAAAGAGATCCACTGTGCCCGAAAGCTGAAGCACCCAGGGGAGCACATGGCTCCTCTGCAAAAGGGTATGTAAGAAAGGCAGCAATGGCTAGGGGCAGGAGAGGTGCTGGAGAGAAAGGTGGCACAAGAGGAGACACCTGACAAGGGGCAGAGCAAAGCCAGGACTGTGCGGGGCTGGCTGTGGGGCATGGAGTGGGGGAGCTGGCTGGAACCATCTGTGACCAGCTGAGGGAAGCCCCTGGCCTCATCCCCCACAGGCACCCTGGCTGGCAGCCATGCCTGGGGCAGCTGGAGACGATTTTCTTTCACCAAAACTCTCTTTAATTTTAATTCAGAGGAAATAGCATTAGGGAAAAAAAAGCAAGATACGTGACTTTGCATAGCAGTAGGCTGAGTCTACCTACAGCCAAAGTATTAACCTGTGCGGAAATAAGCTTTGGCAATAAGCAGAATTCAAACCTTTCAAGAGCAATTAAATCAAACCATGGAGAGTCTTAAATGGTATATTATAGGAAATATCACAATCTCAAGATGAAACACAGGCTGTTGCTATATATCGAACAGGTATGGAAACCTAAATGTTAACAAACAATTAAAGGGTGTATGAGATTTCAAAAATTTTGGGGGGCAGCAACATTCAAGCTTTGCACAAAAGTAATACAGTTGTGCCTATTGTATTGATGTTGTAATAAAAGAGTGTCTTTTTTTCATCCAAATGGAAATGCCTGTGGATAGTGGGGGATCAGCCTGGGTTGTAGACAAGGATTACCTTTTGTTGTATTTTATTTTATGGTAGCTGCAGAATTAAGAAAGTTGATACCTGATGAAAATATTGTTTTTTTCTGAATAATCTCTGTTGATGTAGTGGCTAGATAACAACCAAAAGCAGCCTTGGAATGGCTGGTTACTATACATTGTACTAGTTTATTTCTGAGGTGCTTCCCAAGGTGAAAAAACAGCCTTGTTTGTCAATCAATTAATCAATCTATCCAGTACCACAGCTTGTAGTTTCACCAATAGAAGGAGCAGACAGTGTGAGTAATTGCAAGAGTAAACCCTAATTTTCTGAAGCAATTTATTTTTATGATACCACATATACCAAAAATAGATGAATGCATTTCTTAGTCCACAACTCTCCTTGAAAAGTATCTGAAAAAGTAATATACTTCTACAAAGATGTTTCTTGAAGATGATGAAGCAAAAATGTCAGCTACACAGTTGGATAGGCTGAATGAGGCTGCTCAGACTCAGCTTCAGTCATGCTAGAGACAGCAGCAGCAGCAGCCGACTCAGGCATGACATGTCCAGGCATGCTAAGCTCATTCACCTATACATCATTTACATCCATTTCAGGAAAGACTGATGTATCTTAGAAATAGCAGTTCTATACACAGAAAGGACTGGAAAGTCATTAGTTCACAATACTTTTAAAAAGTGCTACCAAGTAATGTCCGACTGCTGGATTTTTTTCTCTTTCAATTGTTAATGAATGCTTGCAATTTGAGCGTTACTTACTCTTTTCAGATTTATGCGATACCTTGTCACTGAACCCATTGCATATGAGGAAGGAAATACAGCCTCAGACGCTGCTCTTCGTATTTGTATCTCAGCTAAATCTGATACCAGCAGGGAATCAGTTCTTATGCTTTCTTGAACTAGGTATCTTTTTTTCCCATGACTGACTGACTGATTAGCTAAACTACCTATCTCTGTGCTCTGCAGCATCATAGCATCTGTGCATATAAATGTACATGGATATTCCTGGGTAAGTAAAAGATTACAGAATAGATGAGTTGGACAGATTACATGGATACATCAGAGGCTATGAGAAACTAACAAAGGATTATCACCACATTGTCCTACCCACTGCCACAGTCCAGGATCCCCACAATATTCAATGTTGCAGACAAAGTACTGGCATCGCGGTGGCCAGAAATACGTGCAGACACCAGTGGTGTTGGATTTAATCACATTAAATCTCTTGGTTTATTTCCTATTTATTTTTGGTCCCACAACACCAAATTGCCCTGTCTAGCTTTCTAAACCACTGGAACACATGAGGCCATTTATAGGTACAAGCAATAGCAACGTGCATGTCAGGCACTTCTATTTTTCATTGACGAGAAACACTGACTGCATCATTTCCCAGCAATCACACCAGGTGAAACCACTAGCACATGGGTGAAAAATAATTGATGAAGGTTGAGCATTGTCAAGACATAGATTAAATAGGCATAAAGGAGGAATAAAGAAGGTAACTTTTCTTTTATCTTCAAAGCTTCACTGAGATAATAAGGGATTTTGAAAAAAGAAAGAAAAAAACTATTTACATGGATATGTGTTTGTATTTATGTGCCTGTATACCTGTATGTAAATATACATATACAGAATCACAGAATCACAGAATCATTAAGGTTGGAAAGGATCTTCAAGATCATCAAGATCATATACATACATATATATATGTGTATATATATATAAGAAAATCAAAACAATAGCCTGTTTAAATAATATCTCAAAGCCACAATCTTATTTATATTATCTATTTTAGTTTTCCAGTGTTTGGAAATATTCTGTTTGAAAGTGTCTTAATAGAACTAAATTAATTATCTATTATGGAGATGAAGAAATAACAGTTTAGAAATAATAAGTGAACACAGCTACATAAATAACTAAAATAGTCTCATTTAAAATGAATATTTTATAAAAAAATAAATGTTTTTTTCCTTACTGTGTTAGCTACTAATGAGAAAGTATTTTTATCATGACTTTATAAAAAATATTTTATAGATGTATATATATACACAAAATCACATATATAATGACATATATAGTGATTTTATAATCTGTCTCTCATAAATGAAAAAGCTAGGATATTTGATTTAAATGTTCCTTGGTGTGAGCTAGTGTGCATTCCCATTGCTAGTAACATTTAATCAGAAAGCTTGATTTTTCACGCAACTCTTCAAACACTCATTTCTACCTGGAAGCATGAAAATGTTACTTTAAACTTCTAATGGCATCAAAGTTTAGTCTTCCTAAATTTATTTATTTCATCCATGCTCTCCTCTCCCACTTCTCTCTCACTAAATCAGTGTCACTGGCATGCTTATGATGCTTAATATGATTACGTAGAGATTCTAATCTTCCACAGGAATTGTGTAGGCATATACTACCTTTTCTTTATTTGTGAGGAGCACATAAGACATGGTTGTGCCTAACTATCAGCATATGCATATAGCAGCCGTTATCATCAGAACAGGCTGGAGAACACAGTTTTATTTTGTGACGACGCTGAGGTTTAAAAATGTCCTTTTGTGGTGCAGTGAAAAACTAAAACTCTTTTGTCTTGAAATAGTATTTTTCAACACATTAAGGAGCAACAATATTCTATTTAATTTTGGAAGGGACAAAAGGTTACTATAAAAGCAGGTGCAACCTCCATCTGGATGGTGCACAATTATAAGTTTCACAAGATATATATATGTGGAGGACCAGACAGTGTTCATAGAAAGTCTGAAGGGTTCTACCTTCTGTAGAAAACCTTAGTTTTCTACAGAAAACTGTTCCTGTCTTCCTCAGTGTTTTGCTGACTAGAAAGCTGATGTTAGAGATCTAAGGTCAGATTTTCACTCTCTCTAGTTGAAAGTAGATCTTTTTCAACTTGGTGCCCTCTCAAGCCAGAGCAGTGACTTGGCATTCCATAGTTCCTCTCTAACACCATGAAATTTTCTAAAGGAATGCCTGGAGAAGGGTTTCTCAAGGCAACACAAGGTCTGATGAAGCAGGTATCACTTCTCAGGCAAACACCTGAACCACTGGACAAGTCTTTGCACTCAGACTCCACTCAAGCACTTATTTGTTCCAAGACCAAGCATGGACCCTTTTGCTAATAAATCTTGGGTGTCTAATCAGTGCATAAAGTAATTTCTGACACTGGTATTGAAAGGTATGGATTCTTCTCAAGCAATAGTTTTGTCCTTTTAGTTAAAAAATTTATTTTTCCAAATTTCAGAAACTAATAATTTCTCCTTCTTCATGATCACTATTCAACTAATTTGTCATACAATATCCTTTTCTAGCCTCCAAGAACAAAAGAAGAAAAACAAACACAAAGAAAACCAAAGAAAAATCACCCCAGGCAACAAGTAAAAAAGAAAGCTCTCATATCAGCAGAAGGACTTTTCTCCAGTAGATTTCCTCACCCAATTATCAGTACGTCACTATGATTTCACAGAAAGTTAATTTTCTCCTCTGGTTATTCATGGGCACACTGTCCTATCCCATGGGTTTCCTGTTATTTACTGTGTTAACCTTGTTCTCATCCTCACACTTCTATTTAGCATTACAGCACTTTATGTTGCCTAACTACCTGTTTGCACTTCATTGTACACTATCATTAGATTTGAGGCTTCTTACAATCTATCTTGCAGTGTCTGGTGGTTGCAATGTCTTCCAAAGCTCCGGGCAAGGTGAAATTCTGATTGCTAGCATGTTATGTAATATTTTGTCTCACTTTGGAAAGAGAAACCATTGAAAATAATGAGAACCTCCTCATTTACAAAGAGTCTTAACCTCTAGAAAAAGATGTATTGGAGGCTTCTTGCTCCTTGACAGATAGCAGCCTCTAACTTCCACTCAGGTCAGTGACGTTACTCGAGGTAAACATGACAGACTGACTTTCTGCATTCCTTCTCGAGCTAGTTGTCTTGTCAGTGGCCAGACTTAGAAAATACATCATCCCCTCATTCCTATTTTATACATGCAGAAAACATTTCTAGGAGTGTGGTAAATAGATACCTTGTTTGGATTTTGCCACAAGTGGCTAATCCAGAATATTTCATGTATCAGTTTATGAAAATAAATGTAGATTTTAAAATGCAGCTTTATAAAGACAGAAATAAAAATGTTTATAATAACTTAAAAAAAAAAAACAATAAACCTGCAAAACTGTTAAACTACGTTATTGTACTTCTTTGGTTATCCAGGGACTGATTTACAGCTTAAAGATAGATGTCCAGTGCATAGGGAAGCTGGGATATCCCCGCAGGGAATGGCAGACATGATATCCTGGGAATCCTGTAGGCTTCTGGAAAGTCACTTGGAAACCAGAAACTTCAAACTAGCCTTCTTCCTATGGGCACCCAAGTTGCTCCCCCCCAACAATTAATTTAAGCATATAGCCAGAATGGATACTTAGATTGTTATCTTCCAACCTGCCTGAGGTCGTTAAATTTAATGTGACCTTCAGCCTCATATTTCTGTAATCCGAGTGCTGGTTTAGTGCAGCTAAACTGGGTGATCTTGGCAGTTTTATTTAGCAAATTTTTATTAAGGTGTGAAAAGTAGTAACACGTAAGTGTAATTATTGAGGCTGTCAGTGGGCAGTAGCTAAGGATTCAGGAGGAAAAGTATTGTCATGGAAAAAGCAGAGGATCAGAAGACTGCAACTCAGCAACACTGAGGATCACCGAACTCCAAGGCACAACAAAAGCCACCCTTCCTGCCCCCTAAGGACTGACCAACAAAGACTTTTTGGGCTGAGGACAGGTGACAATATTTATGCTTCAGCTAGTAGCTGATCAGTTCTAGCTACTTTCTGTGTGATTAGCCAAAATAACCCACTTGCTTTGTAGTGTTAAATTGTGCATGTCCTACTTGTAGAGCCTCTATCTACACAGTAAAAGGTGCCAGGGAGGGAAGGTTACTTTAGGATCCTAAAACTGTATTTCAGCATTTGGAAAGCGTGCAGTTCAGTTGAGTCAAACATTTGTATTTCCCATTGACTTTAGTAAACACAAAAATGCATTAGCTTTTCAGGTCTGAGATGAGAAGGGATGAGAATGAAAGGTTAAGATATGCAGCAGTGAAAAGATTTATCTTGAAACCTGAGTTAATAATTCATATAAGCCACATCTCAATACTCCGAAAACTTAAGAACAGATATGTAGAATTTATCTCAAAGCTTGCTCCAGTAATCTGACTTTAGAATAAAACCAAATTTGAGAAGGTACAACTCAAAAAAAATTTTTGCATAAAATTAGTAAGTAATTTAAGCAGCAAATAAATTGAAAATGTGATCAAAACTTGTAAGTTGTCAATATAACTGTAATTTACAAACTTCATGTATTTGTTTCATATATAAAAGTGAAAAAAATCAGTGCGAGCATGGAAGCCATTTGTGGCAAGACACTGCAGTAGGGTCATGTTTCAAATGCTGAATTAGTAATTTAATAAAGAAAGTGGCTGTAATGATCCACTGATCAATACTGTTATATCCCAAAATAATGCACATTCACTTTAATGTCACCTATAGGAGCCTAGTACAATTGGAAATATTGATTAAAGCAGAGGCCATTATGTCAAGATATAGGCTATGAAATGTAGCAAGAACTGATTTGTATTCTGCTGTTTGGCCTTGTATAAATAATGGCCAAATACTCTCTAACACAGCACACTCACACTACCCATGATAGGTGCTCAGTACTGGTAGTTTACACCTGGCAGCTACTGACTTTTTTTCAGTCTGTGCCACAATGGAATTTGGAAGAAAATGTATACAGGAATATATTAAGAAATACAAATATAATTAACTTCAAGGGAAAAAAGTGAGAAGAGCAATTTGAAAAGTTTGAGTAGCATTCAATTATTGTGCCACATAGCTCCTCATTAAGTCGGTTGCTCTTTCACGAGACATGAAGTATTTCAGGGATTGTATTTTAGCACAAAGAGTTCCATGTAAGGGCAAAGTAGCAGCAACTAGAAACAGACAGAACATAAACTACTGTCAATGCATATTCATAATTTTCATGTTCAGCTTCTTTTCAAACAGTTATTTGCAAAAGACATGTAATATACCTGCAGGAAAGATCTTCATTTTAGTCATTAATTGGTAGGATAACTATACACTTAATGATGTATTGCTTTTGGTTTTATATTTTTCTTTTTTTGCTTCTCTTCTGGGTTGTACTTAAGCATTTCTTTCTATATGGAAAAAATTGTTGAATACATTTAAAATACATCAATCAGTTAATAAATCAGCGTGGATAAAGTCTACAACAATTTTTCTGTCTACAACTGTCCATATACATATAAAAAAACATACTGAAAAGAAGACTGTACCTTTTGCCTCATACCTTTAAATCATCATGCTGTTTCCAGTATTTTACTTTTCTTTTTTTCCCCTTTCTGATTCTGTCTCAGAGAGTCTGAGTATCTCTCACTAGTCCACACTTTGAATGAGATTAATCAGATCAACAAGCTTCCTTAAGTTTAACTTGAAATGAGCTTGATAGGACAGAGGAAACACTGCTGGGTTAAATTTATTTAATCACTTATGCATTGATGTTTTTATTTGAATTTTGTTGTATAGAATTCTTCATTTATTTGAGAGTTTTAGCAATTATTTCTGCAATATAAAGGCGTTGTTAAGAAGACTTAGCTTTAGATTCTACCCTACAGCTCTATTTCTCAATATATACTGAAAAAGAAATGCATGGTGAATTTCTCCTACTGTACGTTGATGACTAATTATCTACACAGTAAAGGAGAAATCCCAGATGTATAAGTTCTGACTGAGCAGTTCAACAGAGTTGTGAATCTCTATCACAGAATCATCACTGATCACATCTTGCAGTGCTTCTTGCAATGATAATTTGATCATTAGATTGTGATGATTTCTCTCTTCTGCTTCTTTAGATTGATCTACATTTTCTTTGGTTTTTGCTCTAGGTAACAGTAACAATAAAGATGGAAATATAATTCTAATTTTATCGCTTTTAATACACCTGTTACTAGACTGTTATATCTCCAGGAAACTGGTTGTTCTCTAATTACCAAACTGCATTTTAGGATGAAGCTCACTGTATATTGTGGTTGATTTCTGTGTGATTAGTATGATCTTTGTTCAGTAGAGTTCAAAATGTCACTAGGACAGGATTTTCTTCTTGAATTCATCAATTAAAATATATATTGTACATTATGTGTAGGTATAGTATTGACACATTTGGTAATGCATGAAGAGAAATATGCAGGCTAAGTGGAACATACTAATGATGCACAGAATAAAGGATTTTAAAAGGTCTTAAAATTATATCGATAATATTGCTGTGGTGGCCATGATGATTACAGAATGTGAAAGCTGTTTTCTGGGTGAATTAATACCTTTAATTAATGGGACATTTCATAAGTCTGTATTTGTTCAACTCTGTCAGTTGACCACATGATAAGCCATTACCTCTCCTAATAGAGTTTGCTTCTCTTTCTTGGTTTGCAAAAAATGTCTTCTATTTATTGCATCATAATACTTCCATTATAACTGCTGTGCTCTGTATGATTTTGTACTGTACATGAAACATATTTGGTTAGTTTGGCAAAAAATTGGCCTTCATGTCTATAAAATAGTTCATTCCCAGGTTAATATATTGGTATTTACACAATACTTGTGTATGGATGTGTCTGGGTGTGTCTGTGTTTGTGAAATTATTAATGAATTTCCTTGTTTCTGTCTTTTTTGCGGACTCTGTGATTCCAGGCCAACTTTATTTCTCTCTTTAATTGAATTTTTAATTGGTATTTTTATTTACTATTTACTATGATTAAATTATTGGAATTTATAATAATCATTCAGGTGGGGCTTGGGAATGTGTGGTCTTTTTGGCTCAGATTTGGATACAGAGTATATTCATGTTACAGATGAGGGCAAATGTTTATCAGCTTAAGGGTGTCAATATCCACTTCTCAGGCAAAAGCCACAGTGAGAACATCACAAACCTTGCCATGATTAAAAATTTAGAGCCAAGTCCTTATGTGGCATACAAGAGTATTGGGTGGATGAAATTAATCTCCTCTAATCTAAAAACTCAGTATGATCTAGTCTGCTTCAGTTGTCTTGAGTCAACAGAGAAAAAAATCTCCAGTAGGTGATTGTGGTTCTGCTTGAAGACTTCTTTGAGGCTGAAAGTGCCATCCTGGAAGGCCTGTTTTTCTGTACTGACTTCAGCAGTTTGTCAGATAATGAGACACCTCCGATATTTAACTTTCAGATAGCTTTTAAATAAAAGACACAGTGAATGCTTACTTTGATGTTCATTTTCAAAAATAAGTCCATTAGAATGTACACTCTATCCTCCAGCATCTCCCTTGAGCATACTTAATCAGTTGGACTCTGCCCATAAAGTTGGGATAGTAATTTCTTAAAAAGCATGTCATTTTGTGTAGTAGTTAGAACCCAAGATATGAAAGTCTCAGGTAGAGAGCGCTTTAAAAACAACAAAAGAAAAAGCAAGGCACTCCCCCCAGCTTTAATATTTTGTTTTAGGAATAACTGATATAAACATCTCCAGAGTCAGAAATTTTGGCTTTACTCCCAGAGGTGTTTGTTTCATCACAACTTTTCCATGCATTTAATTCCCTTCATAACCTTTAAAAAATAGCTGGTGGTTTAATCTTCCCTGAGATAAGCTATCCAATGGAAGAGTCAAAGTGAGCTGGCTATCTAAAGTAGTCAAAATCCAGTAAGCTTTGATATCTACTCTCTGTCATGACAATACTCAGCTTCACAAAAACCAGAAAAATATGTACAATGGGATGATACTTAAGAAAAACAGACTGTATTTTACATTTAATTGGTACCCTATGTGAAAATGTTTGGACATTAACTTGTAAGACAAGCAGTAAAATCATGGCAAACTTGAACTAATTGTAAAACAAGAAATTTAATTTTCACAGAATGAATAAAGATGACGTTGGCCTTAGGCTCAGAGCACATCAGTCTGAAAGCTGAATCCTTTGGCTTGAGGTCATAAAAAAGAAACTAACTAGAGGATGCAAAAAATTATTAAAAATTGATTGTGGAAAAAGTGTATTTTACCTGAACATCCCAAACCAAAATATTGTATATTGATTTGGTTTAATGCAGAAGTTGGCACTGTATGTTTCTACATAGACATAAGACGACGTATATGTGGGGGTATATGTACCTCACTCATCCATTCCCTAC
>NW_010513798.1:14326-32882 GCF_000687285.1 Phaethon lepturus
ACGTACACACAGACATTTCAACTACAGCTGGAATCAAAGATTCCGTGTCAGTTCCCTTCATCAATTCAAAAGTAGATGGTGAAAAATTTCTTTTTCTCAGGGAAAAATAAAAGTTCCCAGAAGTGACAGCTATAATACTGCTTCGCCGCTTTTCATGTTTTCAGACTGCCTTGCAAATGTTTGTTGAGAACTGAGAGATTATATTATGCAAAAGAAACAAACAAACAGTCCTGACAAGGGATAAAGCCTTATTACTTTCTCTGTTCTTTTTTTTTCTGCATACTTTCTGGACAGAGATCACAATTACCTGAAACTGTCCCGAAATCCTGTGGTACAGTTTTGATTGAAATCCACCAGCTTCCGCTCTGCTTTTTACATTAAAGGGCTGTAGCCCTTGAAATGAAACTTGTCAGTATGGTGTTACAAACCTTTTTGGCAAACACACTTATCAGGAGCATAATACATATTTAAAGGGAGCTGTTGTTCAGCTGCCTGCCAACCTCTCCTTGTATTCTGGCTTTCTTGAAACCTACATATCACTAGCAAATATATTCTTTATAGCTTTTCATGAGAGTGTCAGAGGTATATATTGGGTTTTGGCAGGTGCTACAAAGTAAAACTTGTAACTGTCCAAATAAGAAAAAACCATGCATATAAGTCACACCAGCAGGCTACAACTTTGGCAAAGGTATATAGGACTACAAAAAGAAGACTGTGAAATAAATGTAATAATGTTTTCATCACCTCCATTGGCATGCTCAGTAAGGGCAAGTCCATCAACTGAAAGATTCCCAGATGTCAAAGTTATCCAACCAAGTGCTTATTACTGGAGCAGATGCTTTAAGTTAACAAGAGCAATGGAAGGTTTATGGTCCATTTTTATCTTGTCAACCAAAATAAATATAATGATGGACAGTGAGGCAATAAAGTGCTCATGCAAATCAGTTTGTAAGAGCCTTAAAATAAAGCTTTATGAAAACAAACAGAAACCACCTTTACTGAGTAGGAAGCTGAATATGCAAGCCACAAATTTTTGTGAAACTGCTTTGTGTGACTCTGCACAGAAAGTACTTGTGTGAATTGAGTCAAATGTATGTTGTACATAAATTAACTCATTATTGACATGATTTACTATGCTATTTGAAACTATATCCAGGAGAGGTACATATCAAAAATAGAAACTGAAAGGAAAGATGTATTAACATAAAAACAGTCAGCGTCTTCTTGTGAACATTTTCCAGAATGGAACTGTCCCTTAATAGAGAGATGAGTGGATCAAAACTAAAATCTGCAATACCAATGCAAATTGCAACAAATTATCACAATTAAGAGAAACTTCTTACTAGGTGAAGGAAAAGATAAACTTCCTAATTCTCTAATTGTTCTTGGCATTCCACTTAATATCATAATTTATGAAAAATGTAAGCCTATGTTATTTTATACTTCTAAAACCATGAATATAAAAACAATTACGAATACTTTTTAAATCTGGTAAAGTTTCGGGATACTTTCTAAAGAACTGACATTCCAACAAGAAAATAGAATACCTTAATTGTAACCATCCAGTGTACGAATAATTTTAAGGGCTTGTTTCATGATTCCTGGGGACTGCTGCACATGACTGGCAATACTGTTAGGAGATTTTGAATCAGTCTCAGTAAAGCACATAAGTTCAGTGAAGACTTTCATAGTATCTCTGTTGTATCTCAGACTTTCAGTTTAAGACACTATCACTAAAAAAAAGGAAAAAAAATTCTCATCTTTGGTATTCACCAATGTTATATAAAGAAACTACTCAGTACACTCACATATCAAATAAAATTAAATGCTTCTGAAAGCATTAAAAGAGAAAAGCTTCCATGTTTAGCCAGTATACACTTTACTAGTACTTTTTTAGAAAACAACTACAGAACAGAAAATATTTGGACAGATTTATAATACTGCATTTAGACTACCCATTGAATGGTCATTGTTGCTAGGGCATGGGCTCAACTGCTGTAATTCCTTAGGGTAATAATACGCTGGGTATGCTGGGTCTTTTTTTTTTTTTTTTTTTTTTTTTTTTTTTTTTAAAAAGAGAGCTTTCAGTTTTTTAAATTTCCTTTGTTTTTTTTTTTTTTTTTTTTTTTTTTTTTTTTTTAACAAGGAACTTTCAAGGTTTGTAAATTCTGCTGTTGACAAATATGACTGGGGCCAGGAGCCTCTGCAGGAATTTGCAAACATACAGTTTAATAGGAGTCTTTTCTCTGCGTGTTCCTACCTGTCAGACCAACAAGTCTGTTGTTATTTTGTTCCTTGTAGTTTTGACTACTAATAAAAGCATTTATTTACAAATTTTCACACAAAGGTCAGCAGTCATGAGATTTACCAAGAAGAGGGAAAATCTCAAGAAATATCAGCATTATTGTTAATATCTTGTTAATCAGAATGTTATACACAAGAATAGCTTCTAAAAAGGGGAAAATACATTCAGTTGTTCTGTTTTCTGTTTAAAATGTTAATTTTAGCATTTCAAAACTTCTAGTACAGTAAAACTATGCTGTGTGCATGAGTAGTCATTTTTCAGTGATCAATGATACAAAGAAATTAAATAAGATTTATTTTTCTTTGTAAGAAAACACTTCAAGAATGAATGCATTTGTGTAATCATAACACATTTTAGACTGTATTAGGCTGTAAAATGTATTTGACACTTATATACCTTACATTAAAAATAGGAATGCATACACCTCACATCCTGAAGAAAGTGATCATCATTATTACTTCTTCCCAGCAGGAGTATTGAAGCACAGACAGAGTAGGTTCCAGATCCACAAAAGGATGTCTCACAGAAACAATTTCCTGATCTTTTTGAAGATGTAGTATGCCTACCAGAACATTGCAAAATGGGTATGTTGGCAAATACAGAGAAAGCAGTGAATATACCACAATGATTGTACTTAAAAACAGTGTCCAAAGTAGCACGTGTGTCATAACTGAAAATTTAAGAGCCAGCTGGCATGGATTAACTGATGTGGTGGAAATGAAAAGCACCAGCTGATCCACATATGTGTCAGCTCATGAGATGCCAGCAATAATTCAGTGTACCCACTTTACATTTTGGCAGGCAGTGTATGTACTGGATGCTCAGTGTGAATATTGCCAGCTCATACTCTGCATGGGAAAATGATTGTCCTCTTGAACGTCCTTTATATAGCTTATGCACAAGAGATAGTCCAAAAAATAAGGAGGAAGTAGTATAATATTAACTAACTGGCACTGAAATTGCCACGAGGGTCTTTCTTGCATTAAACAGCATTGGTGAAATGATGGAAATATGATGGTACTATTCACCAGCAACACACACAAAGATTGCATCACAACAGAATTGAAGTTGTGTTGAGCAAGTTCCACTGATCGCCTACTAGAAACAGGAGGCATCAGATTTGAGTGAATGAAGTGAAACATCCAAGCAATTTAAAGCCTTTTCTCAAAAAGCATTAGAAACCATGCCAGATGTGATTTAGCCAGGGAGTTTAATACTGAGATTAACCAAATTATATAATGTTTATAAGAGTTGAAAAAACAGAAGAAAAATGTGTAGCATCAATTTGGATAAAATTCTCCCCCTGAACAGAAACTGTTACCTCAAAATCAAATTACAATAAAACAACACAAGAATTGTTGCAGGAAGGAAACCTACTAACGTCAAAATCAATTATAGCAGTGAAATAAAATTAAACCGAGAAAGAAAAGTATTATTCCCCATGTTGCAGAGATCTCATGGGTACACTATGCACCTTGCTTGGAGGCCAAGTCCAAGCGGGAAGAGATACAGCTCCTTAGAGAACATCCTGGAGAACCTGCTGCCTTCTGCACTGGCAAGTCTGCAGTGCAAGATCGCGAAAATACAAAGGTCTGCTGTGAAAGTAATACAGAATCCCAGAAGGGAAATTCCTGTAGCAGTTTCTCTTGCACCATTTCACAGAAGGACAAAATATGAACAAAAATATTCAGATGGACAGATGCCTGTGATATTAAAACATTTGCCAAGCATTTAGCCAGTAGAACATTCTCTGAACAGGACTAAAAAAGTACAGAAAGCCTGTGGAAAAGGCTGGTCCCAGGACTACCAGAAACTAGTGGAGTAAAAGAGTTGTACATGAAGAATAGATCAGTTCTAAAAGAATATGTATTACTGATTCTAAAGATTATATTTGCTGTCATTCAGTATTGCACAGCAACACAGTGCAACAGATGGGCACAATTCCTATGCTCTCATGGAAGCATAAGAACGAGCTTTACGACAGGTTGTTGTAAAGCTCAGGAACAAAACTGAACACACCTTGCTCATGATATATCAAGCAAGGTTGGCTCCAGGTCCCAACACAATTACAGCCAACCCAGGCACAATCATGAGATAATACTGTGACTGCATCTACAAAAAGTAAAATTCCAGGTGTGGATCTTAGCACGAAACATGCAAGCACACAAACATCCTAACGCGGTTACATGGCAGGAACATCAGTGATAACTGCTCCAAACAACCTGCATTTACAGGGGGGATATGTTGCACCTCTTGGCAGTTAAATGGTAAAAATACCATTCCTTTAAAAAGAGGAATGAGAAATTCTTCTGATATAGTCTCTATGTAGATATACTGTGCTGAGACTGCTGACATCATATGATGTCTTTGAAAAATCTGTTACTTAACCCACTTAAGTTTACTCCATGTTATGTGGAATTTGATTGTGTTGAGTTATACAAACACAGGAGACAGACTAAGTACTAAGAGAAAAAAATGTACAAATGCTTTGACATTATGTAACCTTATTCTTGGGGAACATAAATAACAAAATCTGTTTTTCTTCAATATCTATGAAAAAAAATGCAACACAAAAACCACCCCTCTCCCCCACCAGGAAAATCTAAAAAATATCAAAGAAATATTTGGAAAAACTATCAAACTAAATGTAAGTAATTCCAAATGCAGGTAAAGGCAACAGATGTCAATTTGATTAAGTCATAAAGACATGTGAAAAGCAGAAGGCCTTTAAAAATTATACTCTGTTGAGGACTCAGAGGTCTATAAAATCAGAGCAAATTAAATATCTAATCAGTAGAGTTAAAAAAAAAATCCTACTCAGTATGAATTCCACAGTAAAGTTCAACAAATGTTAACGAGTTCTTCAGATTTATAGGCAGTAAAATGGTAAATAAAAGACTGTTTGTCCACTAATGGGATACTTGGGAACTGATGCTTGAAGATGTTAAATGATGTGTAATTGCAAGCTAATTGTACAAATAAAGAATAATCCTTGTATTGAGTGTTTGCAAAATTTAAAATTTTCTTTTTAAAGTAAAGGAGTACTTTAAACAATAGTGTATTATTCAACGAGGACTCTAGTAGGTATCGTATTACTACAAGAGAAACATCTGCAATTTTCTACTAGTTTCTTTTCATCTATAGGCGATATATTTGTTAAACATGGTGAAACAGATCATCCAAACTAAGAAATACCTATGAAGTGTATTAGCATGTATCTCATTTAATTCCCACATTTTGGACTTACTGTACTATTTGGTTTATAGTTTGTATATTTATACCTAATCCAAAATTTTATGTGTCTTGATATTTTAATTAAAAAATGCCACAACTCAATTTTTCCTTGGGAAAAGGGAAAATAAAAGAGAAGGTGACATGAGATACTGCATTTACATCATTCAGACAGTTATTTCTGAAATGAATACCTTACAGTGGCAAATGTTTGACAAAGATCAGAATAGAATAGAAATCTCATCTAAGAATCCCTTGATTTCAAGAGCTTTTCCAATAGGATTGAGCATCATTCATTATTACTGAGGATAGGTACATCTAAGCAGTTAAGAATGATTTGCTGGAACCATGTCCTCCTTCCTGTTCTCAGTGTCCCTTCCAAACAGGTGGCCCTCTCCTATGGTGAAAAACAAATATTCATCTAGTATATTCTACTGGGCTCCAGCAAGTGCTCCTGATCCTGAGAGCTGCTGACTACATCAGGCCAGGAAACTGGGTAAATTCTGTAAACACTTGTAAAGCACTACAGAATATTAAACCTGGCTTTCCCATTTTGTCGGTACTCCTGACCTGTGTTTGGTATCTCCCCAGGATTTAGTCTGTCGCCTTGGTTTCCATTGTGATGCTAAATGCAGTAGTGAAATTTGCAGTGTGAAAAAGACACAAATAAAACCTGAAATAGATTACAAAGACAAGAAAATTGAAAATATTCAATCACTACAACAAAGCATACTATTGTGCTCTTTAACCAGGATGAACTAGATGGCTGTTAACACTCCTAAGTGTTCAAAGGAAGAGAGGCAAGGTACAAGAAGTACTGATGGTCTCTTATGTTCTTTATTAAAAAGAATTTTCACCTGAGTTTCTACTAACCCTATCCATTTCCCCCATTCCCTAAACCAAGATTTTTGCCATATAAACAACAATTTAGTTCAGAAGTAATTTCTGTTACAAAGGACAGGGGTTGTACAAGTGTGCATGCTTTCACTGTTCTTCAGCTAGGCAATTCTCTCTACAGAGTTTCCCTACTCTGACCCCAGGGATTACTAGCTTAATACAATGTGCTGAATTTCAGAAGACATTTATAAGCCTATTTACTATTTAGTGTGTTCAGTGTATAGCTACATATGAAGATAGGTTCAGACTACTTTGGAGAAGCTTTTTGTTCCTAATGTTTAGGAAAAAGATGATTAAAAAATGATCAGATTTTAACAAAGAATATCAAGCTTTGATCTAATCATTAATGTGGCTTCAATGTCACATGTAGCTTGTGGGCTAAATTATTTCTGAAGGTTCTTGTTTACCCTTCCACAGATGTCAGTATAAAATACTGATGGCCACTGGATTACCATGAGGTCAGATAACCCACAGGCATAGCCTTAGTCTAAGTGAAATAATGAGGGTTTTCAGTCAGTGAGAGTTGAGTAAACTCAGCATTAACACATAGACTATTGTCAGAGCTAAGGTTCTTTAAATCTCTGCCTGAACTTGACTTGCATTAGATGCAAGCTTAACTGTGTGCAATATCCTGGTGGATATTCTAATTCAAATGGGCAGCTGGTCAAACAAGGAACATATGGGCTTGCATTGGATACAGCACAGAACTAGTACCTACTGAAAAACAATCTTCTTAGAAGGTTTCTTCATGAAAATTATATTGAAGCCAGTGTGTTCCTGACCAGGGCAATGCAAAGTTCAGAAAGTCTAGAAAATAAGGTAATTGAATAAACATGAAAATTACTGTTCAAGCATTACAATCGCTTTTTAAGAAACAGAGGAAAAACCTGAATGTTTTCATTCTGACAGAAATGCACAGAGGTAAACAGAGGACAAGGATGATGTCCAAACTTGATTTTCATTTTAAAATCTATTTTGATACTGAAGTATATCTCTATCATAATACATTGCAATGTATCTCAACTTGGAACATCTTAAATTGTTTAGAAAAAGACTTGCAACTTGTAGTGCTCTTCAGAAGCAACTCTCAACAATAATTTGTCAAAAATGACCAAAATCATAAATTGGAGGTTTAATAAAGTATGTACCTATCATAAGCCATCTATTAAATGTACATTAACACTTAGTGTTAGGTGTTGATTTCTTCATGAGGACATGTTACATTACTCTGATCATTCCAGAAATCTTTATGTTCTTTTCATTGTATACCTTCAACATAATTCATTTCTTATGACTTTTTCCTTCCTGGTAAGGTTTTCTAATAAGGTTTTATAAATATTACCATCTGAATTCAAATATAGCTGAGATTTATGTAAAAATTTGATCATTAATTGCTGTTGCCACTTACAACATTATATAGATTTCAAATTAGCAAAACTGAACTGCATGCTATATTTTAATAAACACTAAAATGACCTGCTTTGAAGAACGTTTCAAGAACAATCCCTTGGTGAATGATAAAAATAAGTCTTAACTTAATCTTTGCTATGATTTTTTGAGGTGCGACAATATTCCTAAAGAAAATGAATATGCCATGTGGTATAGAGGGCAGACCACAAAAGACAAGAGAAAGGTAGCACATGACTAAAGAAATTCCATAAAGAATGCAATGCACGACCACTTTTTCTATATAATTGAGCAAGATTCTCTTGTTCTCTTTAGTTAAAAGTTTCTGACTGAATAATCATAGAGAAGGTGCTGGAAATTAATATTTCTTTCTCTGCCATAGTGCAAAGATTCATTTGCTTCAAGCTACTGATAGGTTCTGAATGTGTACTAGATTTTCTTTGCCTGAGAACTTTTTGCTATGTCTGTTTTAACTAAAAGTTAATGTCTTCCTTTTCTACGCCTCTCACATGTCTTGGAACTGATCTGCTCTACAATGCAACAGCATTGCAAAACATTGTCCTGTTCCAATCCATTACACGCCCCAATCCATTGCATCACTATTTTATCCTATGGTTTTGTAGCACTATTGGGAAAATAAATTCAATCCTTGTTAACAAATGTAGAAGTTATGGCAGGAAAATATCAGGCAGAGGATAAATTCCATGGCTGGAAAAGAGAATTGGAGTATTGAGCCTTCTGCATTTCTTGTCTCCTGGGCCACCTGGATGTGCTGTCCTTTTTATGTCATATTTGTACAGCAAAAACGATGTTGTGATCGTACTCTGTAATGAAGGCTTGTGGGCACTCTCAAAAAAACAACAATAGCAGGACTATTGTGGTGGTTGCATTTCCCCACCCCCGGCCTTGCTCCTGGACTGTTCTACAACCTTAGGAACTCTCATCAAGCCTTGGCCTTGATGCAATGAGTTTGGCGGTTAAGAACCCCTTGACGGTACCAAGCACTCTTGTGTAGCTAAGGTGAGGAACGGCACTGACCGTTCCAGGAATTCAGTTGTGAGAGTAACTAATCATCCCCTGACAGCCCAGGAAGATATTTTACCTGATCGTGACTCAGGTGGATTAGTACTAGTGTTACTGGAATTTTGAGAATTCCAGTAATTACTGGCAAATTATTGTGGCCAGGATGGAAATTTACTGAAGCCTAAAGTCAGTCATCTTGCGACCTTATAAACTGTGGTACTAAGTAAGGCCCTTTGAGCTCTCCTGGATGGCAGCAGCAGGCTGTGACCAGCATCTCCCTCTGAGCGGGATGCCTCTCAGAGCTCACAAACTCTCAAGTTTGGGAAGTTCAGAGGACAGTCGCTGAAGACTGATGACAGGACCTGGGCTGAAACCCCCACTCCTTGAGGCTCAACCCTTACCCGCTGAGAAATGTAAAGCCATTTGACATGAATATTTCACTGAACTCAAAGGGAATTTTTAACAGGTATACCTTTATCTCTCTCTCTCTCTCTCTCTCTCTCTCTCTCTCTCTCTCTCTCTCTCTCTCTCTCTCTGTGTGTGCAATTTTGTCTTGCTCTTTAGATCTAAACCATTGATTAAGTCTGGGATTAGGAGTGGATTCAGCCTCACCTAGACTCCTCTCTGAGACAGAGTTTAGAAAGCAAGGGGATCCACTCTGAACCTCGTGACTCAACAGGAGGGTGTCCCTCATCTTTCCCCTAATCCCTATATAAATCACACCAACCCAATTCTGACTCAATTTCCCTGACTCTGTGTAAATAATTTCTCCGATTCCTATGTAAATCATTCTAACCCAATTCTAATTTGATTTCCTTTTGTATGCTTTTTCCATGTTGAATAAGTGATAGAGTGCACCTTGCCATCAAATTCTAAGTGTGTTCTTTCTACAAATTCATATTGAATTTTTTTTTTCTAATATCTCTGGTTGTTGTTACTCTTTAAGCAGCCTAAACCACTCTTTCACAGCTATGAAGATATACGACACTGGTATGTAATTCTTGCAGAGTAATGGCCTGATTACCTGTCTATATGTAAATAAAGCCTTCTGACTTAGTAAAACCTGGGTTGGTCTAACTCAAACCAGCTGTAAATCCCTTCAATATTATATTCTTCCACTGGTTTAAAAAGATTTCATATGCTGAGGACTGTATCTGTCATGAATTTTAGTGCACTCTTGTAGAAATCAATAGGACAAGCCCCACCCCATGTCACACACATTTCGTAGACAAAATGCCTATAGTAAAGCAAGTTGCTAGGAGCAAAAGAAAGATTCTAGTAAACTGCTAAGATGGAGTGCCACTCCATCTCCTCGCTGTGATGGAGATGCTCCTTATCTGCTATGTCAAAGCTTGAAAAACATTAGTAGACCAGACACTTACACCAGCAAAACCAGAACAGGGTAGCATATGACATGTACCCACAGGTGACTGGTTAATATAATTTCCTTCATTTTCAATCAAGACGTATTCAGTTTAATTTAGATAGCTGTTCCTTCTCCGCCACTGGGGCTTATGTCAAGCTTATACAGGGGATCCATCAAGCTTTATTAGCATAGATATTAAAGTCACTCATTACAAGTGACATGGTCAGCACAGGCAATCCAGCACTTCCTCTATGTCACCAGGTAAAGCTGTGATGAATTCGATCTGAAACTGCATTTCTGTATCTGAAGATATAGTAGCTACAAACTACCAGCACACTAAAGAACCGTGATTTAAATGCATTATATATTTTTTTGCTGGTACTTTTACCTGTAGAGATATTAAATATTAAACAATAGCTGCCTATGTATTTCTGATACTTGCCTATATTCTTCCTTACCAAAAGAGAAAGTTATCTTCCTTATTCATTGCAAATCTCCTTGCCTCATCAAAGAAACTTTGTTGTCATTGTGTACCATAGCAACACAAGACGCCCCAGTCAAGATTGGAAACCTATTAACTTTATACTTTACCAGGATTAAATGCAAATATGGAGAGGCAGTCATGGCCTTAAAAAGCTCACAATTTCAGTAAACAAAACAGATAAATAGGTAAGAGAGGAACAGAGAATCAAAGGGGTGAAGGGATGTGCTTGAAGGTACAAAACAAAACAAATCCAAAGTAATAAAAGAGTCTTCAGGTCATCTAGTTCCCCATCGCTAGACAATGATGTCCTCCCTCACCCTGAAACAAAAATTGGTTTCTGCTTGTTGCACTTAATGCCAATCTGATCAAACCACCATTCTCCAGCTGTTGATGCTGCTTCTTTATGTGGCAAGATTGAATGTTCTTCTCTAATATCTGACAAAAGGAGAGTCTGACAACCCCATTGGTTAGCATATATGAAATGAAACTGTATGGTAAAATTTACACCTGCATATTTTATAGTACCTTCTAAGAGATGGAGACATTATTTGTGGAGACTCCTGAAGAGTGCTTGGAACTAAAGGTCTGAGTCACAGAGCCACCACCCAGAGGATTAGCAATAGCTAACCATAACAGGTTGTCCACATTCCATGTTAAAAGAAAAACACATTTAATTGTTAATTTATTTATTTTTTTTTAAAATAAGCTACCTTCCTCACAAAACTCTCTTTAAAGTCTAAGAGTTTATGTTCCTGTGAGATGCTCCAAATTCAACCCTTATCTTATGGTGTTACACTCAATATTTTGATTATAAGCAAAGAGGAAGCACATTTTCTGTATGTATACTTATAAAGCCAAGAATCTATTGTTATTATAATTGCAGTCTTAAAAGTCTAATCATTAGTCTAGATCTAATTGCTACAGAAAAAGAAAGAATGCAGTTGTACAGTTAGAATACTTTTATACAGGAAAAGTCTCAATAATAGTAATAATAGTTAAACTTGTTATACACACACTTCTTGGTTTCTGCCTCTTTCCTGGGATTGTGCTCACTCTTCCCCTGCTCTGGGTCCTGAAGCCAGTGGTGTCATCCTGGCTTGGGGGGGCAGGGGGCAGGGGGGGGGGGGGGCACGTTACAATGAATTGTCAGCATCTGGTGTCCCTCACCACCACTAAAACCAGCTTTGTTCAGCTCCAGGTCTGCACATTTTAGTAGGATATTGAAGAGCTGTTTATAACCATGGGGGCTCCATGTTACAACTACTCCTGCAACAGTAATTGTCTTAATGCCCTGTCACTAGCCTTGACCCATAAGTTTCCTTGTTCCTGGGTTTTTTTCTGATTTTCTCCCCCCGTTCCACTTAGGAGGGCAGTGAGCAAGCAGCTGTGTGGGAGTGTTTAAGTATATAATCAAAGCCTCCTTAAAAATGGTGTAAGTATCTTTAAGATACTTGTATGTAGTTGACCTAAAGTAGGTAGATCCCAAAAAAATGGTACTAGCAATCTTACCTAAAAATTCTCCTGATTTAAAATAGAAACTCATTTTGCCATCTCCAGCAGGGGAAAAAAAAACAGTTCAGTACCTTATTCTAGACATAGATGTATTTTTCTTTTCTTCTAGGGACAAATTTCTTATCTGCCCACACCAGATTAATTGTTTCCAAATCCTTTCCCAGATGTGAAACTAGAAATGCAAGGTGATAGCTCTGGTCACAGTTATAAACATTTTTTCCCCCTCCAGTTCTGCGTTTCCCTCAGAAATCAATGTGCTGGTAGGTGATTCCTTTATTCAGGCGGCAGTTTTTGCCCTTGCTTGTCCCTACCGGATATTTAATCCTCTCGTGAGTTAGAGCAATTGAATGTGCTCTTGTACCTTTTTCCTCATGATGGAAGTGGGTCAGCTTGCCAAATTCATTTCTTTCTTTCTTGCCTCATCTGACTTTCTAATTTTTCTTGTCAGACATGTAAGGGAAACACAGAGTTGAGTCCTGTTAAGACTAAACAAGTCCTCTTTTTTCTCTGCACTCAGCCAGAAGTGCAAAGTCCTACAGAAGTGTACGTGTGAGCGTGTGTGTTTGTTTTCCCTAAACAATTCAAAGCTATGGCTAGGTCACTGTGTACTTAGAAGTATATGTTACCAGATACAGACTTGGTTCTTCCTCCCCAGAGCTTTGTGCAGCAAAATATAGGCACAATGATTCCACTAGTCACAATTTGCTCTCCATTCTGCTGCAGTGTTTCTCACAAGCTGTGCCTTCAGGACTTCTGTTTTAATAGTGAACCCTCTGGTTCTGGTTCATCATCTTATAAAATGCATTAAATACATATTATTAGGGAATTCTAGAAGGTCTGCTAGACATCCCTTCTTGATATGTTGTTTTTTCTTTCAAATGCAGTAACCAAAGAGGAGGAGTTGTTCTAAGCAGTCTAACAGGACACTCTAATCACTGTACATACAGGTATATTACTTTTAAAAGTAGCTCACAGATAATTTTAATCATTTCAATCACTGAAAGAGTTATTGATTGAATATTCTTCTATAAATGATAGCGTTGACTAAAGAGTGCCAAAAATTTACTGAGTATACAGTCTGATGAAACCCAGAATGATACGGATGCTGAATAATGAGTATGTTGTATAAAATTCAATCAGTTCTAGTCAGCAATACCGTTGAAATATCAGAGAGAACTAGGCTCTGCCTCCCACTGGATTCCTATTTAGAGACCGTGAGTTTCTGATTCATAATTCTGCTATGCGGCATTTGGGCAAAGAAACTGGCTAAAGCTCAACAGCTGAAAATGAGGAATTCTCAGGTTTTGCTGATGCCAGTGTTATATTCTAAATACCAATTCAGCTAATAAAGATTATACTTCAAGTTATGGGTGATAGGAGAGAAATAAAGCAGGAAAAAAATGTTTCTTCCAGTGTGAGAAAAGCCAGATCATCAAGGTATATTTCAAATACTGCAGATAAGAGTACCTGTTTCTCTGTCAGCATTATACTCAAATCATTTGAGTATCCATAACTTTTTTTTGGAAGCTTTTTGTGAGAAATCCATATGTTTTCTGTAATGCATTAAATAATATTTCTGCAGATTTCCTTAATAAATTAAAAAAAAAAAATTACAGAAAGTGTGGTTTCCCTGAATATTTTCAGTGTATCTGTGAAGAGGATCTCTCTGAAAATTACAAAAGTCATGACAGTCATGCACACATTAGGGCTTCTGAGTCTGATTCCGTCTACAGTTTTGGTATTGCAGTCTGGCCTGTGCCATATTGCGCTAACCTCTAGTGGATATGTACTTACTGGTGTGACTGGTGCATCCATCCCCGTTCACCAGAGACATCAGGTCATAATCTCAGCTGAATTCAGAGATGAAGGAATCTAGGATAAATGAAAAAGTCAGATGCTTTAAAGATCAGTTTGGTACTACCCTGCCAATAATCTCTTCACACCCTGAGCCAGGTTGGTATGTATTCAATTATTATTGCTGCTTTTTTGAGAAGTAGAAAATCACATTTTAAAGGTTTCGTGGTTTGTTTTGTTTGTTTGTTTGTTTTTTTCTCCAGATATCCTGCTTTACAATAGTATTTGTGTATTTTGCCTTTTTTTTGGTAAGGTCTCAAATACTCCTACATGTTTGGCACTCTTAAATTCCTCGGGAGAGACACTCAGGAGGGACTTGCTTCAGAAAGATTCGACAGAGGCTATTACTCTGCACTTCCATGCAGAGAGCATTCAAAATGCCAAATTAGGTGCCGGGACACCTCTTTTGGCATAAATTCAAATCCACATGGCTAAAATAAGGTTTCCTCAGGTTTTATGCAGCATACCAAAAAACATGTATACCAAAAAAATTATTATTCCTACTCCAAATCCAGGGAAAAATAAATAGTTGTGAAACCAGAAAGAAAATGGGTACACTTTTGCAGCCTAGAGCTGGCTGACTAAACCCTAGAGGGGAGAGAAGGGTAAAACATTAAAAAAAAAAAAAAATTCTTGTCTACTTTGAGTCACTATCTGTTACTTGCTGAGGCAGTCTTGAGTGATGCATCCAGTCTGGGACACTAAGGTTTCTGTAAAATGTAAACACCTTATAAAGAAAGTGGAAGAGAAAAATACTAGGAGGCTTAAAATGAGAGATCAATGGGGAATAGTTGAAGGAGTTGGTAATAGCCTAGCTAAATAAATACAAGAGCAAAATAGTAAAAACCATTTATGGTAGAAAAGATCAAAGGAAGTGAAGAACTTATATCGGGGTAGGACACAAAAATTAAGAGCTCAGTTTGATGGAAGCATGGCGGGACAGCAGGAGAATTAAAAATATTCATATCCTAGAATGTTTAGTGTGTTAATATACTGAAAAGAAGGCCAGCAAAGCAAAGCTTCCTTTCAAGCTAAGGAAAATGAAGCATTGGGTTAGGCTGTCTAGGAGGACTACAGAATCTGTCTCTCTGGAGGCTCATAAACCAGATTAAAACAATGCTGAATATAATTATCCTTCCCTTAGGACAGGGAGGGGTGTACTGGGTGACTTCCAGAAGTCCCTTTGAAACCATATATCTGCAATGCAATGAGTAAGTGAAAATTTCTTAACATGAATGTGAACAAATGGGGGGGAAAAACCTTTACCTGTGTTTCCTGACTTTTGGTAAACTTACTCCACCTTTTGGGACACGTTAATGCCTTAATAAACGCTCGCAAATACTAAGAAGTGTGATGTTACGTGAAGAATTAAAAGAAAAAAAGTCCAAGACATTTAATTAGTGCTGCTCATTCTTTCATGATTTTATCATTTCTTAAGGATAACATGAGGCACTTACCCCCAGGCCCCGTAACACTGAGTGGGGCAAGCGGTGCTGGCCAGGACCCAGGGCTGAGACGAGCGTAGGCCCGAGCAAGGGACGAGCCCCGAGGGGGCTCTTCGCAGCCCACTCCCCACCAGCTCCTTCCCTCCGGGGGCCCGGGCCCATGGCTGCCCTTCGGCAGGGATGGCCTGGTACCTGCTGCCAGCACCCGGCCAGGAGTCCTTACTGAGGATCAGTAGTTGGTGTTTTTTTCTTCCTTGCTTGCTGTCCCCTTATGTTGTGTGTTTTCTAACCCCTGGTGTGTTACCATTTAAACCCTGCAGATGGTCTGTGTCATTCTCCAAGCCAGCATTTACCTGCCATCTCAATAGCGGCCGGTGCGGACAAACTGCTGAAAAGGCCGGCGTGATGAGCGCCGTAGAATTGCTGCAGCGTTATGTGCCAGCAAGATAACAGAGCCCGTGTTTACCTCGTTGAGTTGAAAAATGTACAGTGGAAGTTTGAACAGCTGCGGTACTTTGCTCGGTCACCCGTGCTGAAGTCTTACATAAATCTTATTGAATCGAAGAAGTATTGGCTAATATTTGCACTTTTAGTTAATGCACAAAAGTGGGGAGATGATGTTGTGACACACGCCATAAGGATTCTGGGTGGCACCACTCATGGTTATAATGACAAGGCACTGACATATAAAAATATAGATCTGATCATCAAAGAAAAATTAATAATATTATAACTGCACAGTGAAATATGCTTTGTTATTTCCCATTGAAAACCGACTTTAGGTTATGTGGAAATATATATGTTGGAACACAGAAGGAGAGACAAAGAGATATAAAGAAATTAAAATATAAAGAAAAAATGCCCAGCCCTACTATATTTACAAGTGTAATAATAAGCTATAAAGACTCATTAGAACTAATTTTTTTGAGGAGGAAAAAAAAACCAACCTGTTTTGGAATGCAATGCAGGATTTGAGAAGTTCCTGAATAGGGGAAATAATAGAATATTTTCCTTGAAAAGATATTTCAGAAGAAAAGATTTAATTTGCCTATATTTACTTCTGTGACAGGGAGTTCAGAAGGCCAGAAAACCTTTGCTGTTTTCTAGATCTTTGATGGAGAGCTTGGAAAACCTGAAAGCATCCATGTCCCGCCTCAGAGCTGTGATCTTAGACCCTAAACTCCAACTGTAATTATATGCATATAGCACCTTTAAACACAAAGTGCCAGGGAAAGTCCTGTAGCCTTGAGTCTACAGGGACATATGCTGACTGCATTCACACTACCTAACTCCTGTCTCTGGATTTCCCCTGGGACACATGTGGTGACCCAAGATAATACTTTTTTTTTTTAATTTTTAAATTTCTTATTGTATGAAATAATGTACTGCAGTACTGCAGCTCACCAGTCTGGGTGTTTACACCGTTAATCTGAATGTCTGCATTACATGCCTTGGGGCATTCAAAAGAGTATGTTTGATTCTGCAAAATATATTACGGAATAGTGATGAAGTACACAAAATTGGAGAGCAATAAAAATGTTAAAACTTGTACATACCACCCGTTTTACTGGTCCCGGGAATGTACATGTCCCAAATCGTCTATGGACAGTGCCTCCAGAAGTTTTAGCTGGTGTGGACTGAAACAGTACCAGGAAGTGTAGTAAAGGAATAAACTCTTTGTCACTATAAGCAGTATAATGCTTGAGCTGCCTGTTCAGGGGAAGGAGGGGACTTGCACTCAAAACATAGACATATGTAGCTGTATCCATGGGTCTGTTGGAAGCCTCATCAAACTGACATGTTTCACAGAAATAGAATCACAAAATCACAGAATCACAGAATCACAGAATCATTAAGGTTGGAAAAGACCTTTAAGATCATCAAGTCCAACCACCAACCCAAGACCACCATGCCCACTAAATCATGTTCTGAAGTGCCACATCTACATGTTTTTTCAATACTTCCAGTGATGGTGACTCCACCACCTCCCTGGGCAGCCTGTTCCAATGTTTTTGACCATTCTCTCAGTCAAGAAATTTTTCCTGATATCTACTCTAAATCTCTCCTGGTGCAACTTGAGGACATTTCCTCTCATTCTATTGCTTGTTACTTGGGAGAAGAGGCCAACACGCACCTCACCACAACCCCCTTTCAGGTAGCTGTAGAGAGCAATAAGGTCTCCCCTCAGCCTCCTCTTCTCCAGACTAAACAACCCCAGTTCCCTCAGCTGCTCCTCATAAGACTTGTGCTCCAGACCCCTCACCAGCTTTGTTGCCCTTCTCTGGACGTGCTCCAGCAACTCAATGTCCTTCTTGTAGTGAGGTGACCAAAACTGAACACAGAGTTTGAGGTGTGGCCTCACCAGTGCCGAGTACAGGGGCACAATCACTTCCCTACTCCTGCTGGCCACACTATTTCTGTGTGCCAAGATGCTGTTGGCCTTCCTGGCCACCTGGGCACACTGCTGGCTCATATTCAGCCAGCTGCCAACCAGCACCCCCAGGTCCTTTTCTGCTGGGCAGATCTCCAGCCACTCCTCCTCAAGCCTGTAGCGTTGCATGGGGTTGTTGTGACCCAAGTGCAGGATCCAGCACTTGGCCTTGTTGAACCTCGTACAGTTGGCCTCAGCCCATTGATCCAGCCTGTCCAGATCCCTTTGCAGAGCCTTCCTACCTTTGAGCAGATCAACACTCCCACGCAACTTGGTGGTATCTGCAAATTTACCGAGGGAGCAATCGATCCCCTCGTACAGGTCATTGATGAAGATATTAAACAGAACTGGCCCCAATACTGAGCCCTGGGGAACACCGCTTGTGACCATCGGCCAACTGAATTTAATTCTATTCACCACAACTCTCTGGGCTCAGTCATCCAGTCAGTTCTTTATCCAGCGAAGACTAAACCTAACCCATGAGCCACCAGTTTCTCCAGGAGAATGCTGTGGGAGACGCTGTCAAAGGCTTTACTAAAGTCCAGGTAGACAATGTCCACAGACTTTCCCTCATCCACCAGGCGGGTCACCTGGTCATAGA
>NW_010513798.1:33467-39284 GCF_000687285.1 Phaethon lepturus
CTGGCTATTAAAGACTGAGGCAAAGAAGGCATTAAGTACCTCAACCTTGTCCTCATCCTTGGAGACAATGTTCCCTGCCATATCCAGTAAGGGATGGAGATTCTCCTTGCCTCTCCTTTTGTTGTTAATATATTTGTAAAAACTTTTTTTTTTAATCCCTTATGACCACGGCCAGATTAAGTTCTAGCTCGGCTTTTGTCTTTCTAATTCTCTCTCTGCATGACCTAACAAGATCCTTGTACTCTTCGTGAGTTGCCTGCCCCTTCTTCCAGAGGTGATAAACTCTCCTTTTTTTCCTGAGTCCCAGCAACATCTCCCTGTTCAGCCTGGCCGGTCGCCTTCCCCACTAGCTGTTCTTACAGCACATGGGGACCACCTGCTCCTGCACCTTTAAGATTTCCTTCTTGAATAATGTCCAGCCTTCCTGGACCCTTTTGCCCTTCAGGACTGTCTCCCAAGTGACTCTCTCAACCAGTGACCTGAATAGGCCAAAGGAAGTCCATGGAAGCAGTTTTGCTGACCCCACTCCTTACTTCACTATGAATCGAGAATTCTATCAAGTCACAGTCGCTAAGCCCAAGACGGCCTCCGACCACCACATCTCCCACCAGTCCCTCTCTGTTTGTAAACAGCAGGTCCAGCAAGGCACCTCCCCTGGTGGGCTCACTCACCAGCTGTGTCAGGAAGTTATCCTCCACACACTCCAGGCACCTCCTAGGCTGTTTCCTCTCTGCTGTGTTGTATTTGCAGCAGATGTCTGGTAAGTTGCAGTCCCCCATGAGAACAAGGGCCAGCGATTGTGAGAATTCTGCCAGATGCTTGTAGAATGCTTCATCTGCCTCCTCATCCTGGTTGGGTGGTCTATAACAGACTCCCAGCAGGATATCTGCCTTGCTTGCCTTCCCCCTCATCCTTACCCATAAGCCCTTCATAAGCCCAACTTTCCAACGTACCTTTTTGACCACTGTTAAAAATGCTCAGTGTTTGCTAGAAAGAAGAGTTTGGTGCTATCCAGAGCAGAATAATTTCTCAGTAAAAAACAGAACACACAATTGCTAAACAAATGGAGTGAACTGGAGCTGCTGTTATAGCTTCCTTACAGAGAAACCAGGCAGTGACACAGATGGCCAATAACATACTGGTTTGCAGCTAAATTCTTTCCTAGTTGGAGTGTGATAGCCACGTTCATGCGGAGCATTGTCTTGTTTACATATAGACCCATGCATAGTGAAGTAAACTGTTTGCTGTCACAGCTTCCCTGATGTCAATAACCTCTGGAATATATGATGGGACTACATCACTTCACTAGGAATATGTACACTATTACAGACAAAAAATTTTCTTTAATATAGTGTTAAAGGACTCACAGCTATAACAGGAAGGGAATCAAGGACCAGGTTTGTATGTATGTCTTGTATCTCATTTCCAAATTTTTTCTTCCAGACAAAATATAGAAGTCCTGTAGCTGGAAGGTTGGCAAACTAGCCCAACAAACAGGAAAGACAGGAGGCATAGCAAGTCATTGACATGCTCTTGAACTTGCAAAATACAAACTGAATACTGATCAAAATGGGCTGGAAAGAAGGGGGAGCTTCATGTGGGGAAAGAAAGAAGAAAAGATGTAGGACTGTCTGATCTTGCACTATTCATGCATCAGACATGCAGAAAACATCTTTTTGAAAAAAAAAATTATTCAGAGAAGTACTGAAGGTCTCCCAGCCACATGAATGCAATAGATAGATACAAATTAAATGAAAGAAGCAGTGCTAGATACACTTTTGAACATGTTGCTTTGTTTTATTTCCCATTTGGGAGAGAGTAAATTTAGAAAATCTGAATCCCTTATATTGCTGGAAACATCACAAAAGAGGTAGCTGATCACAAGGGCAGAACATTGCTTCATCCTTAAAACTCTCATTCTGTGTACTCTTGCTTACATTCAGTAGCTGAATTAGAAGTAGATGAAAAAGAGGTTATTACTTTTATTTAATCTGTCAGCACATTTTTAACTGTATTGGTTTTTGCTGCCTGTCTTGGGAATGTAGAACTAGACGTACGTATGGAGAGAAACTGTATAATAAAAGTTTAATCCATAAGGATCCACAGAACCTTACTTCCACACTGCAAGCCAACAACAAGCTAAAATAAGCTTATGACCTCATATTCCTGAGATGTTTCTTTTTCCATGCCTTTAAAGTGCAGTAAGAGGGACTGTGGACATATTTGCAGTTTCTCCCATCAGTCTGTCAGATCAGCATAAGCTGTACATGGAGTGATGGTAAAGAGAGAAAGGCAGGCAGCTTTTATGGATAACAGAGCTAATCTCTTCCTCTTCAGGAGCCCAGACTATCGGCTGAGCCCAAGCCTATAGGCATAAGCAAACACGTAAGACCTGCATAATTCTACTTCATGACAACCAGGTCTGATGAATTTAGAAGGACAGGCCTTCAACAAATAATGGCAAAGCATATGTTGATGCTGACCAAAACAGAAGCAATAATAACCACAGCAATAACAATAATGATGGATGATGAGCTAACAATAACAACAACAACAATAATAACACATCTCTACATTGTGGCTGTAATCATTACTATAGGACTCACAAAGCTGTCAGCTCTCCTGTGGTCTAGGTCAGATGTTCACTGTTTTTCACATGCAGATAGAAAGCATGGAACAAAGGATAAGAAAGTGATATAAACAAGAGTACAATACTGTTGTTCATTCTGGGGTAAGATGTGATAGTGTGTGTGAATAGAAAAATAAGCATGATCTGGCCTAATGTTTTGGAAAGATGTGAAATCTCCCAAAATTTCTCCAACTGTATGTCTTTTAATCTAAATATATGACCTGCTATATTTCTTTTCACAGGAATGACCAAAGCAAAATTCAAAGAATATCTGGGATTTCTGATGCTATTTATGATAGTTAATGAAAAACTTAACAGTTCCAAACAGTAAAAGATTCTATAGAGCTATATGGTACCATTTTCCCCTCTCTCTTCTATTTCAGCCTAATGCTTTAAATCCCATTTACATTCAAATCCACCTAAAAATCTACCTCTTCAGCCAAGCGAATAATGCAGACCTTTTTTTTTTTATTTGCTTGTAGAAGATCCTAGCATTTTTTTTTTCTGTAAAGGAAGAATTGTTTAAAAAAAAAGTATTTATATTTAAAGTCTATAAAGTAGACTTTAATCAAGGTAATGAATTTGATTTTTACTTTTATTACCCCAGCAGAGATATAACCTTGAGATGTGACTCATCATTGCAGGTCAATGTATTGCACATATGATAAACAAAAGTATCCATAGATATACCATAGAAAATATACTACTTTTGTTTTTTTGATGTGCGCTGTTAAGTTCCTATCCTTGTTTCAGGTGGGATAGAATTAATTTTCTTCCTAGTAGCTGGTATAGTGCTGTGTTTTGGATTTAGGATGAGAATAATGTTG
This sequence comes from Phaethon lepturus, assembly GCF_000687285.1. Taxonomy (NCBI): domain Eukaryota; kingdom Metazoa; phylum Chordata; class Aves; order Phaethontiformes; family Phaethontidae; genus Phaethon; species Phaethon lepturus. Next base: position 36,924 of record NW_010513798.1, read on the forward strand.
ATAAAACAACTGATGTTTTAATTGCTGCGAAGTAGTGCTTACACTAGTCAAGGACTTTTTGGCTGGGGGTACACAAGAAGCTGGGAGGCGACACAGCCAGGACAGCTGACCCAAACTGGCCAAAGGGGTATTCTGTACCGTATGACATCATGCTCATCAAATACAGCTGGGGGAGCTGTCCGGGGGCGCCGGGGCTCTGGAACTGGCTGGGCATCAGTCAGTGGGTGGTGAGCAATTGTATTGAACAACACTTAATTTGTATATTCTTTTATCATTATTATTATTTTCCCTTCCTTTTCTGTCCTATTAAACTGTCTTTATCTCAACACATGAGTTATACCATTTTTCTGATTCACTTCCCCTGTTGCAAATGAGTGGTTTAGGCTGCTTAAAGAATTACTGCCAAAGCTATTAGAAAGCAAATGATTTTAATATAAATTTGCAAAAAATGCAACATAACAGAATTCAAAGGCAATGTCCACCCTATTACTTATTCAACATGGAAAAAGTATACAAAGAGAAACCTAATTACAATTAGGTTGGGATAATTTACACATGGATTGGAAGGAATGATATACACAGAGTCAGGGAAACAGAACAGGGTTAGTGTGGCTTATGCGTAGATTAGAGAGAGAAAGTGAGGGAGATCCTCCCGTTGCTTTATAAACACCTCCTACCCTCCCGTTGCTTTCTAAACTCATTCTCAGAGAAGGAGTTCTCCCCGTTCTCCACCTCAGCTAAGGCAAAGAGTGCTTTGTATGGTCAAGGGGCTCTCGACCGCCAAACTATTTCTTGAAAGGCCAAGGCTTGCCAGGCAACTGAATGGTGAGCAATTGTATTGAACAACACTTAATTTGTATATTCTTTTATCATTATTATTATTTTCCCTTCCTTTTCTGTCCTATTAAACTGTCTTTATCTCAACACATGAGTTATACCATTTTTCTGATTCACTTCCCCTGTTGCAAATGAGTGGTTTAGGCTGCTTAAAGAATTACTGCCAAAGCTATTAGAAAGCAAATGATTTTAATATAAATTTGCAAAAAATGCAACATAACAGAATTCAAAGGCAATGTCCACCCTATTACTTATTCAACATGGAAAAAGTATACAAAGAGAAACCTAATTACAATTAGGTTGGGATAATTTACACATGGATTGGAAGGAATGATATACACAGAGTCAGGGAAACAGAACAGGGTTAGTGTGGCTTATGCGTAGATTAGAGAGAGAAAGTGAGGGAGATCCTCCCGTTGCTTTATAAACACCTCCTACCCTCCCGTTGCTTTCTAAACTCATTCTCAGAGAAGGAGTTCTCCCCGTTCTCCACCTCAGCTAAGGCAAAGAGTGCTTTGTATGGTCAAGGGGCTCTCGACCGCCAAACTATTTCTTGAAAGGCCAAGGCTTGCCAGGCAACTGAATTTCTCAGGTTGTAGAATGGCCCAGGTGCAAGGCAAGGCAGGGGGGATGCACCACCACACCCCCATCCCACTGGCAGGGAGTGAGAGAACAGCTGTGTGGTGTTCAGCTGCCTGCTGGTTATACCACAACATCTCCTTACCAAGGAAATTTCCTTGAAACTGGCTAATGTGTATATACGTAACACATATCTACAAAGTCTATGGGACTTGATGCAACCCAGAGTCGTGAGGGAACTGACGGATGTAGTTGCCGCTCTCCATGATAATTGAAAAGTCCTGGCAGTCAGGTGAAGTGCCTGGATACTGGAAAAAAGGTAACATTGCACCCATTTTTAAAAAGGGTAGCAAGGAGGACCCTGGGAACTACCAACCTGTCAACCAGTCTCTGTGCCTGGGAACATCATGGAACAGATGGTCCTAGAAGCTCTGTTAAGGGACATGGAGGACAGGGAAATGCTTCGAGACAGCCAGCGTGCCTTCACCAAGGTCAAGTCCTGCCTGACCAACTTAGTGGCCTTCTGTGATGGAGTGACCACGTCAGTGGACAACGGAAGAGCTACCAATGTCTATCTGGACTTCTGTAAGGCCTTTGACACTGTCCCCCACAACATCCTTCTCTAAATTGGAGAGAGATGGATTTGATGGGTGGACTGTTGGGTGATTGAGGAATTGGTTGGATGGTTTGGATGGTTGCATGCAGAGGGTAGAGGTCAACAGCTCAGTATCCAGATGGAGATCAGTGATGAGTGGTGTCCCTCAGATGTCCATATTGGGACCAGTACTCTTCAATCTTCATCAATGACACAGACAGAGGGATCAAGTGCATCCTCAGCCGGTCTGCAGAGGACACCAAGCTGAGTGGTGCAGTTGACACACCTGAGGGACAGGATCCCATTCAGAGCGACCTGCACAAGCTCAAGGCATGGGCCCATGTGAACCT